>NC_052157.1:56437678-56642291 GCF_902713615.1 Scyliorhinus canicula
GGGACACAGGGGTGGTGGTGGGAGGTTGTGTGTGATGATCTTTGTGGACAAACGGTGAGCTTCAAGATGGGGAACTTGGTGGCACATCAGGAAGGCAGGTACCTGGTTGTAACGGGTTTGTTGGAGGTGAAGTTGGTGGCTTTGCTAAGTGTATATGCCGGATTTGGGTGATTTGGGTTGGGCGGGGTGGAATGGAACACAGTGCTGGAGCTGAGGGTGGAGAGGTCCCAGCCATGCTCGCTGACCCCGTCGGGGGAGCGAAGGCATTGGCCGGGCTTATGAGGGAGATGGAGGGGGGTTTGACCTGTGGAGGGACACCCGAGGGACTGGGAGTATTCATTTTTATCCCCAGTGCACAAGGCGTTCTCAAGGATTAATTTTTTCCGAGGTGTGGAAGGCGCTATTGGCCAGAGCTAAGAGGGCAGAGTATTCGGCAATTGTGATCCCAGATCACACTGGATGGACGTGGTACTGGAGAAAGAGGTGGCCCAGATGCTGGGGTAGGGAATTGATGTGGGGCTGTTGGCGGAGCAGAGCTTCTGTGATAAGATAGGGAAGGTGATCGAGGAGTATGTGGGGTTCAATTGCATGGGGAATGTCTCGCGGCCGGTGGTTTGGGAGGCCCCGAAAGCAGTGGCGAAGGGGTAGGCGATCTTGTTTAAGGCTAAGGTGGATAGGGAGGCGAGGGAGGAATACCAATGGTTGAGGGAAAAGATTTTGGAGGTGGATGGGAGGTATGTGGGAGACCGGGATCCAGGGTCCTGGAAAAGAGGAGATGCGGCCGAGGATTGATCAGCTGTCCATGGGGAAAGCAGTCTGTCAGGCTGAGAAGGGCAAGGGGGGCTGTCGGGGAGAAGGCGGGTATGTTGGCAGGTCAGCTTTGTTGCAGGCCACAGTGAGGGAGATGGTTCGGATTTGGGAAAGGACGGGTGAGCTGGTGGTGACCCCGGAGCTGGGGTATGTTTCTGGAACATACCTCTCCATTCACCTGAGGAAGGAGCTGCGCTCCGAAAGCTCGTGTTTGAATCAAACCTGTTGGACTTTAACCTGGTGTTGTAAGACTTCTTACTGTGCTCACCCCAGTCCAACGCCGGCATCGCCACATCATGGCTTTTTAAGGGAGAAAGGGCACCAGAAGCAGAAGGGGCAATGAGAGCTCCCATTCAGACGAGCTAACCGGCACACGAAGCGGTGGAACGGAAGGCCCGTCACAACAAAAAGAACTGGACAGACAGGAGCTTTTTCCCCTTGGGCCAGGGGGGAAATGGAACTGGAAGGCAGCCTTTGCCGAGGCGCTGAGGGAACATCAGCATGAAAACAAGGCAGAGGCTAGGGCAGACATGGAGGCTGCAGTGCAGGCAACAATGGCCAAGGCCCTGACGGCGGTGCAGCTCGCCCTGGGCATAGCAGAGAAAAAACTGGAAGCCCAAGAGAACTGGAAGCCCAAGAGGCGACCATTAAGGAGATGGAAAAAGCAGCGACTGACAAGAGCGACCGGATCACGGCCCTGGAGAGAGAAGTGGCGAGACTGGGCACAACACAGGGAAGCTTGAAGGGCAGAGTGGACGATCAGGAGAACCGCTCGAGAAAGCAAAATGTCAGGATAGTGGGCCTACCAGAGGGGATCGAGGGTAGAAACCCCACAGCATACGTGGTGGAGATGCTGGGTAACTTAGTGGGGAGGAAAACTTTCCACAACCCATCAGAAATGGACAGAGCACATCGGTCACTGCGCCCAAAGCGCAAGGCAGGGGATCATCCTAGGGCAGTTACAGCTAAACTGCACCGGTACCAAGACAGGGAAACAATCCTGCGCTAGGCCAGGCAAAACAGAACCTGCAAATGGGAAGGACACTTCATTAGAGTCTACGAGGACATTGGGACAGACCTAGCCAGGAGACGGGCCGAATTCAAGAGAGCGAAAGCAGCTCTTCACAAGAACAAAGTGTGTTTTGGTATGCTGTACCCAGCGAAACTCTGGGTCACATACCAAGAAAGAGAGTCTTTCTTCACAGCCCCCGCCGAAGCAAACAGGTTTGTTGAGGAACACGGGCAGGAAAGCCGACAGTAAGGATAGAAACAATGGGCCCCTGGCAAGGGGCAACGGCATGCCAAACGGGGGTGTGTGGAGGGGAGGGGGGTGGGGGGTGAGGCAATGCCAGGCCCTTCCGCCCCCGCCACGGCAAGTGCACCCGGAATAAAAAGCAAACCATGACCCGAGGGACCGTTTCAGGTGAGAGACCAGGCCCCAGCACGATGGAACGAGAATAGCGGGGTAGGGAGAGCAAGCGAGAGGAGTTCAGGGTAGGACGAGGGAAGAGCGAGCAGAAAACCGCAGAAGTCGGGCAAGGGAGAAGAGAGATAGTAACCCCCGAGAGGGGGGCCACTGCACTAGCAGGAAAGCTGGTGCCGGGGGCATGTAACAAAGCAGGGCCGCAGCGCGCCCCCAACAAGGGGGACTGTGTCAGGCCGAGGGGGGTGGGGGGGTGGGGGGGGGGGGGAGAACCACTCAACAGAGGCGGGAGATCAAATGGGGAGAGGAACAGGGGAAAAAAGGACAAAAGAGAGGTGTACCAGACAGGGGGTAAAAAGGGGGGAAAAGGAGGGAGCGGGGGGAGGGGGGGGCACAGGGAAAGAGGGATAAACAAGGCTAGGAAGAACATAGAACATACAGTGCGGAAGGAGGCCATTTGGCCCATAGGATCTGCACCAACCCACTTAAACCCTCACTTCCACCCTATACCCATAACCCAATAACCCCCATCTAACTTTTTTTGGTCACTAAGGGCAATTTATCATGGCCAATCCACCTAACCTGCATGTCTTTGGACTGTGGGAGGAAACCGGAGCACCTGGAGGAAACTCATACAGACACGGGGAGAACGTGCAGACTCTGCACAGACAGTGGCCCAGCGGGGAATCGAACCTCGGACCCTGGCACTGTGAAGCCACAGTGCTAATCACTTGTGCTACCGTGCTGCCCTCACTTGTGCTACCGTGCTGCCCATAAAGAGAATAACAATAGGTCTACAAAGTGCCACAACCAAAGGCTCAGAACAAAGAATCGCTGCAAGCAACCACCCAGTACGGTCTCTGGGCGAAGGGAGACTCCAGAGTGCAGGGGACTACCGGCGTGGCAGACGCACACTGGGCGGCCATTTTGGGTGCCCCCTGGACAAAGGGAAACCCCGGAGTGCAGGGACCCGACCGCATGGAGAGAGCAGTGAAAGTGGCCATCCTGGACGGCCCCCTAACAAAGGGAAACCCCGGAGGGCAGGGGCGCGTCCACCAGGTAAGTATGGTTAATCCCACAGGAACGAGGGGGCAGAAGCCCCCCCACCAGCATAGTCACCTGGAACATAAAGGGACTCAACGGCCCAGTGAAAAGATCCAGAGTCCTCACCCACCTAGGAAATATGAAAGCCGACATAGTCTTCCTCCAAGAGACACACCTGAGAGAGCAGGACCGACTGCGGGTAAGGAAGGGCTGGGTGGGACAAGCCTCCCATTCCTGCTATGGGACAAGGGCCAGGGGGGTGGCAATGCTGATCAGCAAGAAGATTATGTTTATGGCAACGAAGACTGTTACGGACCCAGGGGGACGGTACGTCATGATCAGCAGGGCCCTGGATGTGGTACCGGTAGTACTATTTAACGTGTACGCGCCCAACTAGGACGACCCAAGCTTCATTAAAAAGACCATGGCAGAAATGCCCGACACAGCGACGCACCGACTAATCATGAGGAGGGACTTCAACTGTGTACAGTGATGGACGATCAATTGCATGAAAGACTCAGATTAGTACAACAGTGGCTTTATTACAGTCAGATGCGTGGCCTCCTACTGCAGCTGGCGAAATGGCTGATCAGGAGGAGGTCATGCATATTTATACGGCTCCTTGTGGGCGGAGCTAGCCAGCAGGGGCTACCAGCGAACCTATAGTGCAGGTCCTACCTTACATCCCCTAATACAGGTGCACACAGTGGATCACCGCATACAGGATCCAATGATTTACAGATCAAGCCCCAAAACGGGGAAAACCTCAATCATGACAAGGGAACTCGGTCACTTTATTGAACAGATGGGAGCGGTGGACCCCTGGAGGTTCACCCACCCAGGGGAGAAGGAATTCGCCTTCACAATTCTCTTTCTCCCCAGTGCACACTGTATACACCAGAACTGACTTCTTTGTGGTGGGGAAAACGGTGCTTCGATGGATAGACAAAATGGAATACTCCGCAATTGTGATATCCGACCATGCTCCACACTACATGGACGAGGCTGGAGATGGGCAGGGCCCAACGCCCCACAAGGAGGTTGGACGTTGCCTACTAGCAGACAAGGCCTTGAACGAAAAGATATTACAGGCCATAGCAGAGTACACAGAGAACAACCAAAATGAGGAGGTCTCACCCTCCACGTTCTGGGAAGCGCTAAAGGGCATAGTAAGAGGGAAATCATCGCTTTCAAAGCTCGAAGAGATAAGGCGGAAAGGGCGACTAGGCAGCAGCTGGTCGACTCCATATTGGAGGTAGACCGTAAATATTCCGAGGCCCCGACCGTAGAGCTCCTGGCGGAGAGGAAAGAGATACAAAGGAACTTTGACCTGCTCTCCACCAGGAAAGCAGTGCACCAACTCCGCCAGACAAGTGGGACCCTATACCAACACGGAGACAAAGCCAGCCGCCTGTTGGCACACCAGCTGAGAAAGCAGGCAGCCACCAGAGAAATTGCACAAATCAGGGATACCAGAGGCACGTTGGAAACAGAACCAGAAAAGATTAACAAAACCTTCCAGGCCTTCTACACATCAGAGCCCCCAATCGGGAAGCCTGGGATGAAACGGTTCCTTGATGGACTGGACATACAAGTCATGGAGGAGGGCAGAAAACGGACCCTGAGAGCACCACTAGCACCGGGAGAGATCATGGACAGCATTAGCTCCATGCAGGCGGGGAAGGCGCCGGGACCAGACCGGTGTTGTGTTATGCCACTTCGTGTGACATAAGCTGCTTCCCTGATGTATGGTTTGACAAAGGAAGCTCCAGACGATGAAATGAGTTCAATGTGTTTATTGAATTATTAACACAGTTCTTAAATGAGTTCGACTCTCTGCTAATCTAGCTTTAGTAATTCAGTCTATCTTTACCAGCCTGCTCTAAGCCACGTGCTGGGTGTGATGCTACTGATCAACCCTGATGTACTCTCTAAATGTCTGTCTGTGGAAAGAGACAGAGCATGTGTGCCCTGTCCTTTTATATGGGTTGTGTAGTGCCCCCTTGTGGTAATGCCACCTCTGGGTGTCCTGATTAGCCATTGGTTGTGTCCTGTTCTACTGACCTATTGGTTGTATGTCTGCATGTCATGACATCTCTGGTGCTCCCTCTAGTTGTTACTTAGTTGTGTATTTACATTAACCCCCTGTGTATATACAGTGATGCATATCACCACAACGGGTTCCCGGCGGACTTCTACAAAGAATTTGCGACAGCACTGGCCCCACACCTGCAGGAGATGTTCACAGGCTTGCTAGCGAAGGGCACACTGCACAGGCCTCAATCTCGCTGATACCTAAGAAAGATAAAGACCCAATGGAATGTGGGTCATACAGACCCATCTCACTGCTGAACGCAGATGCCAAAGTACTTGCCAAAATACTAGCCAAAAGGCTAGAAGACTGCCTACCAGAGGTAGTCGAAGAGGACCAGACGGGTTTTGTCAAAGGTAGGCAGCTAACCTCGAAGATCAGGCGCCTGCTAAACATGATAATGACCCCCTCCGGGGAGAGAACACCAGATGTGATCATCTCCCTAGTCGCAGAAAAGGCCTTCGACAGGGTCGAATGGAAATACCTCATAGAGGTACTGGAGTGGTTTGGGCTTGGAACAGGTTTCACCTCCTGGGTAAAACTCCTATACAACGCTCCCATGGCGAGCGTACGGACAAACAACACCAACTCCCAATATTTCCAAATGCACAGGGGCACCAGATAAGGATGCCCACTGTCTCCGCTGCTGTTCGCTCTAGCGATCGAACCGCTAGCAATCACGCTCAGAGCAGCAAAAAGCTAAAGGGGGATACGAAGTGGCGGCAGACAGCACAGAGCCTCACTCTATGCAGATGACCTGCTCCTCTACATTTCGGACCCACAAAGCAGCATGGACGGAATCATCGCGTTCCTGAAAGAATTTGGCGCTTTCTCGGACTACAAACTCACCATGAGCCAAAGCGAGATCTTCCCAGTACACCCGCAAGGGGGGGGGCAGCACTCAAGGGGCTGCCGTTCAAACAAGCCCGACATCAGTTCCGCTACCTGGGGATCCAAATAGCCCATGACTGTAAAGAGATCCACAAAAGGAATCTCACCAGTCTGACAGAGGAAGTAAAAAAGGACTGGCAAAGATGGAACACACTCCCACTCTCCCTCGCGGGGAGAGCCCAGACGATCAAAATGAACCTCCTGCCCTTGTACCTCTTCCTACTTAGATCCATCCCGATCTACATCCCCAAGGCCTTTTTCAAAGCACTAGACAAACTAATCACGGCGTTCGTATGGGGGAGGGAAGAATGCTAGGATCCCAAAGAAGGTCCTACAAAAAAGAAAATCCAGGGCGGGGTGGCTAGCCCTCCCAAACCTATAATTCTACCACGAATTTGCCGAGCAAATAAGGGGTGGATCAAGGACCCAGAGGCCACGTGGGTGCGCGCGGAGGAGGCCTCCTGCATGGGGACCTTCCTCCGGGTCCTCGCCACGGCAGCACTCCCATCCCCACCCAAAAAGCACTCCAGCAGCCCAGTGGTGATAGCCACCCTCCTATCCTGGAACCAACTATGGCAGCAATTTGGCCTGACCAAAGTGTCGGACAAAGCTCCCATCTGCAACAACCATAGGTTCACACCAGCACTGACTGACGCCACCTTCAAAAGGTGGGGGCAGGACGGAGGGAACCTGACAGTCAGGGACCTATACATGGATGGCAGGATTGCAACAATGGACGAATTGACAGAAATTCCAGCTAGCCAGGGGGAACGAGCTGAGGTACCTGCAACTCAAAAACTTCCTACGAAAGGAGACAAGGATGTATCCACAACCGCCACGACAGACATTACTGGAAGAGTTACTGGACGCAAGCATCCGAGATAAAGGGAACTGTAGCGACATGTATGACCGACTGGGAGAAATGGCCCACAAGGTACTGGATGCAACAAGAAAAAAATGGGAGGAAGACCTGGGGATTGAGATAGGGTGGGGGCTCTGGAGCGAAGCACTGCATAGGGTCTACTTCATTATACATGCGCAAGGCTCAGCCTGACGCAACTAAAAGTGGTACATAGAGCCCACTTAACAAGAACTCGTATGAATAGGTTCTTCCCGGAGGTGGAGGATAGAGGGGAACGGTGCCAAGGAGGCCCGGCCAACCACGCCCACATGTTCTGGTCTTGCCCCAGACTTGCGGGGTACTGGACAGCCTTCTTCGAGGCAATGTCCAAAGTGGTGGGGAAGAGGGTGGAGCCATGCCTGAAAGTGGCGGTCTTCGGGGGGGGGGGGGGGGGGGGGATAGCAGTTAAACCTAAGAGAAAAGAAAGGTGAACCATAGTGATGTGTTGGGCTGGCTGGGTCGATGTGGACTGCACTTGATGCAGGGTAGCGAGAGATAGACTTCCAACACTTGGTGAGATGCAACACGATTTTATTTAACATCTAAACTATAATACATGTTCAACTGTGGGTTGACACTATGCTGACTTGAATGGAGACCCGACATTAGCCTGACCAGACTTATTGGCTACCACATGGTGTTGGCACTGGCTAATGCTCACGAGCTCTGACTGTCTCAGAGGCTGGATCCCGAGAGAGCGGGAAACCTGGTGCCCTCTGGCTTTATAGTGGTCGTGTCCTTTCTGGTGATTGACTGATATGTTCTAAGTGCTTACTGGTCATCTTGTGTGTCAATCACTGCCCGTCTGCACTCCATTATATACATAGATGTATATTATGACACACAGGAGAAAGGGAGGGGCTGAGGGGGTTGAAGGGAGGAAGAGGGAGGAGACAGGGAACAATAGAGGGGAACCAGTAAGGTGGGGGGGGGGGCAAGGGAATGGCAGCCGGAAGGAGGGCACGGGAAACAATAACAAACTTGGCATCTACAGGAGCAGAGAACAAGGAAAGTCCGGGTGAAAGACGGGACGAACGGCTGAAGTGGAGGGGACCGCGAGACGACAATGGCAGCGAAAACCATCCGGGAGAAGCAAGCGACAACATCAACACCAGATCCAATCGATTATTGACCTCTGTAATTGTTCTGTAATTGTTTCCCTGGCGCCCAAATGTATATTTACTCCCCAGTTCACCCCCATCCCCACAAACAGGTGCTTAATTAAGTGCTAAAAACAATATTGCTAATTTTACAGAGCTGCTGTTGTTGTGCCAGCACATAATATCCGACCAGGTATTTTATTCTAACTTTATTTTTGTTGTTGCTTGTTTTGTTTTATGTGCGCGTTCCCTTTTCTTCTATGTATATATATCTATATACATACATATATATTTTATTTTGTGTACATAACGGTAAATATACTTTGTTCAAAAACCCAATAAAAACATTTATAAAAAAAAGATATTAGCAAAGGTGCTGGCGCTAAGGTTGGAGGTGCGCCTTCTGAGGGTGATTGGGAGGATCAGAAGGGGTACGTTTAGGGTGATTTTGGAAGCAGAATGATCAATCCCTACCTTGAGGATCTCCTCCTGAACCAACCGACACTGAGAAAATCAACAGGAAAACACGGGGTCAGAATGTTTAATTGATGCACAGGAACACACAAAATACTGCACATTCACACACTCATACAGCACACTTACACACTCATACCGCACATTCACACACTCATACTGCACACTTACACACTCATACCGCACATTCACACACTCATACTGCACACTTATGCACTAATACCGCACATTCACACACTCATACTGCACACTTACACACTAATACCGCACATTCACACACTCATACAGCACACTTACACACTCATACCGCACATTCACACACTCATACTGCACACTTATGCACTCAAACCGCACATTCACACACTCATACAGCACACTTACACACTCATACCGCACATTCACACACTCATACTGCACACTTACACACTCAAACCGCACATTCACACACTCATACTGCACACTTATGCACTCAAACCGCACATTCACACACTCATACCGCACACTTACACACTCAAACCGCACATTCACACACTCATACTGCACACTTATGCACTCAAACCGCACATTCACACACTCATACCGCACACTTACACACTCAAACCGCACATTCACACACTCATACTGCACACTTACACACTCATACTGCACATTCACACACTCATACCGCACACTTACACACTCAAACCACAGACTCACACCGCACACTCACACCAAACCGCACACACACACACCACACCGCACACTCACACACCGCACACTCACACCAAACCGCACACACACCGCACACTCACACCGCACACTCACACGCTGCACACTCAAACAATCTCACACTCACACCAAACCACACACACATCGCACACTCACACAGTGCACACTCACACACCGCACACTCACACCGCGCACTCACACTGCATACATACATACCGCTCACTCATACACTCACACCGCACAACCACACACACTCACACAACATGCTCACACAACAAATCGCACACACACACTGCACACTCAGACACAACAAACCACACACTCACACACACATAACAAACCGCACACTCACACCGTAGTCACACAACAAACCGCACACTCACACACAACAAACTGCACACTCACACACACACTAAAGGCCTGCAGGTGAGAGTGAAGCAACGCGGCCCCAAAGCCCCTCTGCCTGGCTTACTCCGAGCTAATGTCCAATCTCTAGAAAACAAGCTAGACGAACGTAAAGCCAGACTCACTTTTCAAAGAGAACTAAGGGACTGCTGTGTGCTCTGTTTCAGGGAGACTTGGCTCATTCCTGCTTCACCGTACTGTGCCCTACAACCAGAGGGCTTCTCAATCCCCTGAATGGACCATACGGCGGCCTCAGGCAAGGGGGGGTGGGGTCTGCCTTCTAATCAACACCTCCTGGTGCCTAGATATAGCAACACTGCCGAGTTTCTGCTCCCCGGACTTAGAATATCTGACACTAAAATGCCGCCCCTACTACCTTCCGTGGGAGTTCAGCTCTGTTATCCTGACGGCAGCTTACATGCCACCCCATGCGAATGTGAAAATCGCACAGGACGAAATATTCACCACCACAAATAGCCTTGAAATGAAACATCCCAAGGCCCTGTTCATTGTAGCTGGGGACTTCAATCAGGCCAAGTTCAAGAGCGTACTACCAAGTTACCACCAACACGTCACCTGTTCCACCAGAGGCCCAAACATCCTGGACCACTGCTACACAAATATTAAACATGCCTACCGCTCTATCTCCTGCCCACACTTTGGCAAATCTGACCACAAGGCTGTGATCCTGCTCCCGGCTTAGAAGCAAAAACTGAAGCTGGAGAATCCGTCAAAGAAAGTCATGCATTGTTGGTCTGAGGAATCGGATGATCTCCTATGGGACTGCTTAGAGTCAGTGGACTGGTCAGTATTTTAAAACTCTGCGAGCAGACTGAACGGGTACGCCACTACAGTAACTGACTTCATTAGTAAGTGTGTAGAAGACTGGGTGCCAAAGAAGCAAATCCGCGTGTTTCCCAACCGGAATCCCTGGATGAACAGGGATATCCACTGCTTGCTGAAGTCTAGCTCTTAGGTGTTCAAGGTCAGGTGACCCTGGCCTCTACAAGAAAGCCAGATATGATCTAAAGAAATCGATCAAAGATGTCAAAAGACAGTACCGGACCAAGCTCGAGTCCCAGGCTAGCCACACAGATCCCCGTTGTCTATGGCAAGGTCTGCAAGACATAATGGGCTACAAGAGGAAGGCATGTAAAATCGTTGTCTCTAACGCACCCCCCTGATGAGCTCAACGCATTCTATGCCCGCTTGAGCAAGAGGTCAGCGAGACCGAGTCCTCCACCCCAGAAGCCGCGGATGAACTTGTATCTGAGACCACCACTGCAGACGTCAGAGCAGCTTTCTCGAAGGTCAACCCTTGGAAAGCCACTGGCCCAGATGGGGTAACCGGATGAGCACTCAGGTCTTGCACAGATCAGCTGGCGGGGGTATTCGCAGACATCTTCAACCTCTTTTTACAACAATCTGAGGTCCCTATCTGCTTCAAGAAGACGACCATCATCCCTGTACCAAAAAAAAGTCAAGCAGCGTGCCTGAATGACTATCGTCCGGTGGTTCTGACATCCATCATCATGAAGTGCTTCGAAAGGTTAGTCATGGTACGAATCAACTCCAGCCTCCCGGATTGCCTTGATCCACTACAGTTTGCCTACCGCTGCCTCAGGTCCACAGCAGACGCCATCTCCATGTCCCTGCACTCTACCCTGGAACACCTAGATAACAAAAACACCTATGTCAGACTCCGATTTATTGACTCCAGCTCAGCCTTCGACACCATCATTCCTACGAAACTCATCTCCAAACTCTGTGGCCTTGGCCTCGGCTCCTCCCTCTGTAACTGGATCCTGAACTTTCTAACCCACAAGCCAGAATCTGTAAAGATAGGCAACAACACCTCCTCCACGATCATCCTCAACGCCGATGCCCCACAAGGCTGTGTCCTCAGCCCCCGACTATACTCCTTATACACCTATGACTGTGCGGTAAAATTCCTCTTCAACTCGATTTTGAAATTTGCTGATGACACCACCGTAGTGGGTTGGATTTCAAACAATGACAAGACAGAGTATAGGAATGAGATAGAGAATCTGGTGAACTGGTGCAATGACAATAATCTCTCCCTCAATGTCAACAAAACGAAGGAGATTGTCATCGACTTCAGGAAACGTAGTGGAGAACATGCCCCTGTCTACATCAATGGGAACAAAGTAGAAAGGGTCGAGAGCTTCAAGTTTTTAGGTGTACAGATCACCAACAGCCTGTTCTGCTCCCCCCCCATGCCGACACTATAGTTAAGAACGCCTACCAACGACTACTTTCTCAGAAGACTAAGGAAATTTGGCATGTCAGCTACGATCCTCATCAACTTCTGCAGATGCACCAATGAAAGCATTCTTTCTGGTTGTATCACAGCTTGGTATGGAGCCTGCTCTGCCCAAGACCGCAGGAAACTACAAAACGTAGTGAATGTAGCCAATCCATCACGCAAACCAGCCTCCGATCCATTGACTCTATCTACAATTCCCGCTGCCTTGGAAAGGCAGCCAGCATAATTAAGGACCCCACGCACCCCGGACATACTCTCTTCCACCTTCTTCCGTCAGGAAAAAGATACCAAAGTTTGAGGTCACGTAACAAACGACTCAAGAACAGCTTCTTCCCTACTGCCATCAGACTTTTGAATGGACCTACCTCGTATTAAGTTGATCTTTTCTCTTCACCTTGCTATAACTGTACATTACATTCTGCAATCTCTCCTTCCTTCCCTATGTACGGTATGCATTGTTTGTAGTGTGGAAGAAACAATACTCTTCACTGTATACTAACACACATGTGGCAATAATAAATCAAATCAAATCTCTGCACACTCCACACCGCACACTCGCAAACAACAAACTGCACTCACACACTCACACCTGTTATGAGCCAGGGTTTAGAGAACCCCAAAGTGGTTCTCACAACTTTTAATAGATTGTTGTATGGGGAGCACACGGTCCACTCTACAGGTGTGGTACAGCAGAAATGGAAAAGTATATTTTAAAGCAAAACAATGTTTATTCTGTGAACTCAAGTTAACCTTTTCAAAACATACAGTGAACATCTTAACAACCATTAATTCAAATACAACCCCCAAAGAATACAACACTAAGTAATCCTTAATAACTTCCCAAACAACATCCGGAAGACAAAAGAAACACCTTTTAACAGAAGCACATTAGGTTCACATTCACTGCTGAGAACATTTATAATTCTGAATTCACCAAATGATCAAGAAATAGTATTTTCATGGCAGAGAGATCAACAGTACACCTGCTCTCTCTGGCTTCAGCTCCAACCCTGAAAACGAAACGAAAACACGCCCTGCAGCAAACAGCCTAAAACAAAAGTAAAAAGCTGACAGACAGCCCAGCTCCACCCACTCTCTGACATCACTGCAGTAATAAACACCCATTTCTTAAAGGTACATTTCTTTCACACCCATTTCTTAAAGGTATTCTCACATAACACACCAAACATTCACACACTCACACCGCACACGCACACCCAAATAACACACACTCACACCGCACACTCACACACAACAAATCGCACACTCACAAAAAAAGTCACACACAAACACACAACAAACTGCACACTCTGTCATGCGGGAGTACCTTTAAGAAATGGGTGTTTATAAATGGGTGTGTATATAAATATCTGTAGTGAGAGTACCTTTAAGAAATGGGTGTTTATTACTGCAGTGATGTCAGAGAGTGGGTGGAGCTGGGCAGTCTGTCAGCTTTTTATTTTTGTTGGTGTGCAGGCTGCAAGGTGTGTTTTAGTTTTGTTTTCAGTGTTGAAGCTGAAGCCAGACAAAGCCGGTGTACTGCTGTTCTCTCTGCCATCAAAAGACTATCTCTTGATCATTTGGCGAATTCAGAATTATAAATGTTCTCAGTAGTGAATGTAAACCTAATGTGCTTGTTTAGAGGTGTTTCTTTCGTCTGGATGTTGTTTGGGAAGTTATTAAGCATTACGTAATGTTGTATTCTTTGGGGGTTGTGTAGAAGTCAATATTTTTCCCACTTCTGGATTGTGATAGAAAGATTCAACAACGCTTGTTAAGAAAACAAAACAAAGCTTTATTTACGAATTACAGCTGCATGCAGAAATGGCTAAAACTTGAAGTCAGAGAGCAGTCAGTTAAAACTGCTGTTTCCTTTTCAAGTCTGCGCTTTCACACAGAATCCGCTCAATATTTATACATTATCAGAATCAAGATTACGTGACTACAGCTTGGTCAGGAATTCGATCAGAAATAGAAACATAAGCAATATCATAAAACAGGCATCACCTTGCTGACCTTTCAGGACTCTGGGTCTCATACCATTATCTTGTCTTTGATTGCATGTTTAAGAATCAGAGGAGACTTGTTCTGGCCCTATCTTGTTGTATTTAGACTGCTTTGGGTTATGACGAGTTAGTCTTATCAGAATTTACAGAGCCCAGGCATTTCGGAACAACTTGACCTTCTCTGATCTTATTCATGCTTTAGGTCATGCAAAGTCAGTTTTTCTTTCATTGTACCCAGTAGTTGACCAGTTTTCCCATCATGCCATTATTTACTTCGTACAACATCACAGTTGTATTTGAATTAATGGTTGTTAAGATGTTCAATGTACGGTTTAGAGATGTTCTCTTGAGTTTACAGAAAAAACATTGTTTTGCTTTAAAAAAATACTTTTCCATTTCTGCTGTACCAAACCTGTAGAGTGGGCCATGTGCTCCCCATACCACAATCTATTAAAAGTTGTGGGTCAGGTGAACTCCATGGTACACTTTGGGGTTCTCTAAACCCTGGCCCACACAGTAAAGACGTTTCTCCTGAACCTGCCATTGGATTTATTAGCGATGGTCCCGGGTTCTGGCTTCTCCAATTCCCCTGACACACACATCATAACATCTTTTCCTCGTCGAGTGTCAATGGGAAATTCGACTATGACAAGCATCGCAGCTGACGGCTTCCTGAGATGGCCACAGGAGGGGGAATCAGAAGCAGTCAAAGCTTACAGATTCATTGTCCCATTCCTCCCAGTCCCACCCAGTCCTCAGGCACCCCCAAACCCAGTCAACGCAGAGAGAGATCACAGACCATCAGCATCCGTCGGTCCCAGGCTTGATCCATTCCTCATGTTTCCTGGCACGGTTTCCAGTCTGCCAGTGAAATTCCCGCCGACATCTGGATGAGCACAGGGGACAAAGTAATTAAGATATTCATCCAACACACACTTTTGATAATACATGTTTCATATAGAAGGGGAGGGATCGCGTGATCCCATTTTATAACACTCTCGTAGAGTCAGTTCTGAGGGAGTGCTGCACTATTGGAGGGTCAGTACTGAGGGTATGCTGCACTGTCAGAATAACAGTACTGAGGGAGTGCTGCACTGTCAGAGGGTCAGTACTGAGGGAGCGCTGCATTGTCAGAATAACAGTACTGAGGGAGTGCTGCACTGTCAGAGGGTCAGTACTGAGGGAGCGCTGCACTGTCAGAGGGTCAGTATTGAGGGAGTGCTGCACTGTCAGAGGGGCTGTACTGAGGGAGTGCTACACAGTCAGAGGGTCAGTGCTGAGGGAGCGCTGCACTGTCAGAGGGTCAGTATTGAGGGAGTGCTGCACTGTCAGAGGGGCTGTACTGAGGGAGTGCTACACAGTCAGAGGGTCAGTACTGAGGGAGTGCTGCACTGTCAGAATAGCAGTACTGAGGGAGTGCTGCACTATCAGAGGGTCAGTACTGAGGGAGTGCTGCACTGTCAGAGGGGCAGTACTGAGGGAGTGCCGCATTGTCAGAGGGTCAGTACAGAGGGTATGCTGCACTATTCTAGGGTCAGTACTGAGGGTATGCTGCACTGTGAGAGGGTCAGTACTGAGGGAGTGCTGCACTGTCAGAGGGTCAGTACTGAGGGAGTGCTGCACTGTCAGAGGGTCAGCACTGAGGGAGTGCTTCGGTGTCGGAGGGTCAGTACTGAGGGAGCACTGCACTGTCAGAGGGTCAGTACTGAGGGAGCGCTGCACTATCAGAGGGTCAGTGCTGAGGGAGTGCTGCACTGTCAGAGGGTCAGTACTGAGGAAGTGCTGCACTGTCAGAGGGTCAGTACTGAGCAGGTGCTGCACTGTGAGAGGTTCAGTATCGAGAGAGTGCTGCACTGTCAGAAGGTCAGTACTGAAGGGGTGCTGCACTGTCAGTGGGTCACTACTGAGGGAGCGTTGCACTGTCGGAGGGTCAGTATCAAAAGAGTCCTGTAATGTTGGAGGGTCAGCTGAGGGAGTGCCGTAATGTTGAAGGATCAGTACTAAGGGAGCACAGCACTGTTGGAGGGTCAGCACTAATGGAGTGCTGCATTGCTGGAGGGTCACTCCTGCTGGAATGCTGCACTGTTGGTGGGGCGGTGCTGAGGGAGTGCTGCACTGTTGGAGGTCAGTACTGAGGGACTGCTGCACTCTCGGAGGGTCAGTACTGAGGGAGTGCTGTGCTGTCAGAGGGTCAGTACTGTGGGAGTGCTGTGCTGTCAGAGGGTCAGCACTGAGGGAGAGCTGCACTGTCAGAGAGTCAGTACTGTGGGAGTGCTGTGCTGTCAGAGGGTCAGCACTGAGGGAGAGCTGCACTGTCAGAGAGTCAGTACTGTGGGAGTGCTGTGCTGTCAGAGGGTCTGCACTGAGGGAGTGCTGCATTGTTACAGGGTCAGTACTGAAGGAGCATTGAGGGACATTGTGTGCACATTAACGATTGCATTTCCTACATCACCACAGTCACCTCATTGTAAATAAAATAATGTCCTTAATAGGCTGGGAAAGGCTTTGGAACTCATGAGGGTGGTAAAGGGGCTGGAGAAACATAGATTCCGGGGTTGATTGCAGCGAGAAATTACTGCGGAAAAGCTTTTCCCAGTGTGATGAAAGTAGGAATTTCAGAGATATTATAGGTATTTGGTGCAGTAAGGGCAACGTACCTGGGTTTGTGTGTGTGTGACTGCTGCAGTCATGTTTTTATAGAATCCTGGTTTGAAAGACAGCTAGGCTTTGTGGGTATTAGAGGTGCAATTAAAGCCTTGTAAAAGTTTGTGTGAATAGACGTTTTTTTAGATTAAGCATGTTCTCTGTAATTAGAGACATTGCATTCAGTTTGTCAGGTGATGCAGTGAATGGGAGGAGCCATGGGATGAAGCAGTCAGGTGTTGTGGGTCAGATAGCGAGTTGTGTGGCTGCAACATCAGCTGAAAAAAGGCGAGAAGCAGCTTCTGAGGAAATAAAGCAATGTTTTTGCATGGTTCTGACAGGACTCAGGTCATTCTTTAAAGCAATCACAAGATCTCTCTTTCTCAAAGTGAGGTACCCAGACATCTCTGTAGGGCAGGTATTCCTGAGGGCTAATTGTATTTAACTATGGATTGAGAGCTGAGTTTTATTTTGTTGTTGTTTAAGTGGAAGTAAAGATAGCAGTTAAGGGTTATTGTATCCCTGTATTGATTAGCATTGTTTAAGAGTTAATTGTAAGATCTTTTCCGGTGTGATGTTAAAGATATTTTAATACTGTGTCAGTAACAAAGTTTTTTTTAATATTGCATATCTCTATTTTTGTGTGAAATCGCTCCTGGAGCAAGGTGTCCTTTCCTCACAGTCTTATATGATCAATGTAGGGATTTCAGATATATTGTCTGAAATGTATTTGGTGCAGCAAGGGTTAAACACCTGGGTTAGTGTGTGTGACTGCTGCAGTCATGTTTTTGAAAATCCTGGTTTGAAATGTTGGGAGGCAGGAGCGCAATTAGGGCATCGTAAATAGCTTGGGATATTGGTGGCTAGAGGTCAGTCATCTTAGTTCCGGGACATCACTGCAGGAGTTCCTCAGGGTAGTGTCCTAGACGCAACCATCTTCAGCTGCTTCATCAATGACCTGCCTTCCATCATAAGGTTAGAAGTGGGGAGGTTTCCAGATGACTGTACAATGTTCAGCACCATTCACGACTCATCAGATAATGAAGCAGTCCATGTTCAAATGCAGCAAGACCTGGACAATATCCAGGCTTGGGCTGACAAGTGACAAGTTACATTGTGACACACAAGTGCCAGGCAATGACCATCTCCGACAAGAGAGGATCTAACCACTGTCCCTTGACATTCAATGAATTTCCCACAATCAACATCCTGGGGGTTGCAATTGATCAGAAAATGTGGCTACCAGAGCAGGTGAGAGGTCCGAATCCTACGGCGAGTAACTCACCTCCTGACCCCACTCCCCGAAAGCCTGTCCACCATCTACAAGGTGCAAGTCAGGAGTATGATGGAACGCTCTCCACTTGCCTGGATGAGTGCAGCTCCAACAACACTCAAGAAGCTTGACATCATCCAGGATAAAGCAGCCCTATTTGATTACTACCCCTTCCACAAACATTCACTCCCTCCATCACTGATGTACAGTAGCAGCCGTGTGTATCATCTATAAGTTACATTGCAGAAGTCACCAAGGCTCCTTCGGCAGCATCTTCCAAACCCACGACTACCATCTAGAAGGACGAGGGCAGCACCTGGAGGTTCCCCTCCAAGTCATTCACTAGCCCGACTTGGAAATATATCGGCCGTTCCTTCACTGTCGCTGCGTCAAACTCCTGGAACTCTCTCCCTACCAGCACTGTGGGTGGACCTACACCACATGACTGCAGGGTTTAAGAAGAAAACTCACTGCCACCTTCTGAAGGGCAACTAGGGATGGACAATAAATGTGAATTAACACAGTGACACAATAACCCTTAACTGCTATCTTTATTCCCACTCAAACAGCAAAACCATCTCTGATTCCAGTCCACATTTAAATACAGTTAGCCCTCAGGAATACCTGCTAAAGAGATGTCTTGGATGCTCCATTTTGAGAAAGAGAGATATCTTGATACTTCTTGAAAGAATGAGACCAGATACCATGCCAGAATAATGCAAAATCTCTGGCTGTATTTCTTCAGAGATCTTCTCAGCTCCCTTCCAGCCAAAAGACTATCTCTGAAAACCTCAACAACTGACTGCTACATCCCCTAGCTCCTCCCATTAACTACATCATCTCACTAAGCCGAGCACAGTGAGGGGAAATCTCTGCTGGCCGTATTCTCCTTCCGCTGCCAGCATGGCCCTGCCCGTGAGTTTCCCGGTGACGTGGGGGTAGCTACAATAAGGAATCCCATTGGCCAGCGAATGGAACGGAGAATCCCGCAGCCGGCGACGGCACGACGCCGAGGATCATGCGATTGGGGAGGTGGCCAATTCACCCCCAATGTCTCGAATCATCTACTCCCAACGGAACCAGTAACATCACCAATGCAGCCCCAGCATCTCTCAGCACCCAATGCTTACCGTCTCTCTCTCCATCCGCATTCGGCGATGCTGGCGGGAGGGTCGGCCACGCAGGAAGCCCTGAAATAAAAATAAGTCACCCATGTTGTGATGTTCCTTGTATAGTTCTCCAAGATAGCTAAATGTCGTAGTGTTTACAAAGAACATCAACTATGCTAGTTTATTTTACACTACTTTGAATGGTTTGCCCACTTGACTGAGTAATAGCTAAAAAAATAACAGTATTGAATCTATGTTACAGTAATCTATTATGTCTCTCTAATATAACCAACGCTCTAACAGAACCTTGCACTATCTTTCTCCATAAGCTTCTTCGAGAATGCTTAGAGACGCAGCTTTTTATAAGATTACTCAGTGATGCCATCTAGTGTTGAGATACAGAACACCACCTTGTTAACCCTTTACTCTCCTTAGATTATACATATCATTGCACATGTTGAAGGACTATCCCTCGCCAAGCGTCAGTATCTTCAACTTTGTCACATTGTTCTAATTGGGAATGTACTGACTTCACAGACAACTGCTTTTGTCTTTATCACCTGAGAGTTGTAGAACGAGGAGGATCGGAGCCAATTTCAGCATCGCGGCCCGACTGAAAACAGAGACAACATTCCCGTTAGAACAGAAACACCCGTTTAATAACCTCCCTCAGCTGTGGGTTTGAGCTATTGAGCCATTGATCTTAAACCACCGACTTGTCCAGCCCAGGAAGGGGGCCACCCGGCCCATCGTGTCAATGCCATCTTTTTGTGATCGGGAAAGCACTGGGATAATCTCCTCGGAGTGGAGCAGGTTAAGGCGGAGGTTGAACGGGGACATTCCAAATCATGAGGGTTGTTTGTCGAGAGTCGATAAGGAGAAAGTGTTTCCGAGCGGGAGGAGGTTCGGTCACCAGAGGGGACGCAGATTGAAGGGAATCGGGCAAAGAACCAGGATGAGGGGACGGGGTGCGGAGGAGGGAGAAGAGGGAATTTTTATTTCACACACAGCAAGTTGTTGTGATCTGGAAGGTGCTGTCTGAAAGGGCGGTGGAAGCAGATTCAACAGGAACTTTCAAAAGGGGGAGTTGGAGAAATAACTGATGGGGAAATTTGCAGGCCTATGGGGGAAAGAGCAGAGGGGAGAGTGGGGACTAATTAGATAAATCCTTCAAAGAGGCAGCATAGAGATGACGGACTGAATGGCCTCCTCCTGGGCTGTGTTACGATTTAATGCAATAGTGAAACAGAATTGTGCCACTGGCCTGAAGAAGGAAGCACAATTTCGAGCCACATCCACCTTTCCAGATTGTTCCTGAGGTGGCACTGTTCTTCTCCACTTCTAGTCTGGGAGAATCTGGAGAATCACGGTCTCCAGATTCAGCTATCTGTGTATGCCAGTGTGTGTATATGTGTGAGCTTATGTGTGTGTATACGTGTGAGCTTATGTGTGTGTGTGTGTGAGCACATATGTGTGTGTGAGCATATGTGTGTGTGTGTGAGCACATGTGTGTGTGAGCATATGTGTATGTGTGAGCGTAGGTTTGTGTGAGCATATGTGTGTGTGTGAGCATATGTGTGTGTGAGCGTATGTGTGTGTGAGCATATGTGTATGTGTGAGCGTGTGTGTGTGTGTGAGAGGTGTGTGTTAGTGTGCGTGCTGTGTATGTGCGAGAGACAGCATCGGGTTTGTTGATTTTTATCAGTGGTGGATTTCGTGGTTTGAAATGCTGATAATATATTTTCAAGAATTTGTACCTTCGAGTCAGATAAGCTCACCTCCTGCCTGAGGAAGAAGGGGATTTTTTTTTTCTCACTCAATTTGAAGACAGTGACATGAGTCATTAAAAAGCAGCTCCGAACAGATCCGGCGCACGAAAATATCCAGTTAAAAACATCTCCAGTGAATCTATTTAACTACAAACTCAAGCGGGATACAGAATCTTAAGTTGTGCGATTGGCATTATTTCTCGTCACTGCAAGTTAATTGATTTCTAAGTTGCTTTGCTGTCATTTCTGGTTTGCGACCTCCCTGATCTTTATCACAACTCTTGTCAAACTGTGACAAAGTCGTCCCAAACTATTTTTTACACTGGATCAGTTTGACAAGGATGTTTTTTTCTTAAGTGGATAAGGCAGCTCACTCACCCGTCAGGCTTCTGCTGTGTCCAGACGCTCGGCTTGCAACTGTACCTGTAAGCAGACCCAGAGGATATGGTCTGAAACCAATCTAGGTCAATATCTGATTGACAGATAGAGGCCCTCCCTCCACCCACCCCAGACAGACTAACTGACAAAGCAGTTTTCAATTGAATTGTGCAACAGATGCACAAGATGTCAAATCACTTGACAGCGTTCAGAACAGCTGGCAAGATTAATTACCTCCTTGCTTTTTAACACTGCATTGCAAATATTCAAAAGCGGATGGATGACCAGAGGGATCTTGGGGTGCATGTCCAAAGATCCCTGAAGATAGCAAGACCGGTAGATAAGGTGGTTAAGAAGGCAGGTGGGATACTTGCCTTTATTAGCCGAGGTATAGAATACAAGATCAGGGAGGTTATGATGGAACTGTATAGAACACTGGCTCGGCTCTAGCTGGAGTACTGTGTGTAGTTCTGATCACCTCAGTATAGGAGGATACCATTGCACTGGAAAGGGTGCAGAGGAAATTCACCAGGATGCGGCTTGGGCTGGAACATTTCAGGCTATGAAGAGAGACTGGTTAGAAACATGAAAAATAGAAAATCTCAGCAGGAGGAGGCCATTCGGCCCTTCAAGCCTGGTCCGTCAATCATTATGATCATGGCTGATCATCCAACTTAATAGCCTGATCCAGCCTCCTCCCCATATCCTTTGGTCCCCTTCGCTCCAAGTGTTACATCTATCTTGTTATGGGCCAGGTCTCTTTGGGAAAGCTCCAAGTCTCCCAGTGGCAGGAAGTCCTCCCAGACACGCTCCACGCTATTAGATCCCTTTAGTGCATGGCGACCAACCAGATCCCTCATGAGAGGCTCTTCATTTTGTCCAGGGGCACTACCACGGGGGTCTCACTTCCGGCATGGCTGAGGACGCCGGGCCCCGTACTTCTGAGGAAACACGTCAGGGCACACAAAACGGACCCCCTTGTTGAAAAGGTGCGCCTGCTCCACTCCAGCCCCCAGTACGCATTCGTCAAGTTCCCTGACGGCGGCCAGGACACAGTATCCCTCCGGAATCTGGCACCCGCCGGATCCAGCGCCCCCTCTACCCTCACAAAAGGACCTCTCACCCTACACCCCATGCTACCGCCCCCTTGCGTTCCCGAGCCCACGAGCTCACTCCACCAGTTCCGCGCCCCCGCGCCGGCCAGCCCCCAGTTATTGTATATGCATATATATATATTACATTCACCACATTCACCCCCTGCAAAACAATCAAGTCCGGCGGGGGTGATGGCCTACAACGTCAGTCTGTCCGGTGTCGAATTGTCTGTTGTGATCTGCGGAGCACCGGGGTTGCAGCCTCTTGCGGTGGCTGGATGGGTGTAGTGTGCTGGGGTACGATGGCGGACTCCAGGGAGGGTTGTATCCGAGCTTCGTACTCTCCTGGTTCGACCAGTGACTGGGTGCGCTGGGGGCTGGCCGGCGCGGGGGCGCGGAACTGGTGGAGTGAGCTCGTGGGCTCGGGAGCGCAAGGGGGCGGTAGCATGGGGTGTAGGGTGAGGGGTCCTTCTGTGGGGGTAGAGGGGACGCTGGATCCGGCGGGTGCCAGATCCCGGAGGGATACTGTGTCCTGACGGCCGCCAGGGAACTCGACGAATGCATACTGGGGGTTGGAGTGGAGCAGGCGCACCTTTTCAACAAGGGGATCGGTTTTGTGCGCCCTGACGTGTTTCCTCAGAAGTACGGGGCCCGGCGTCCTCAGCCATGCCGGAAGTGAGACCCCCGTGGTAGTGCCCCTGGAAAAAATGAAGAGCCTCTCATGAGGGATCTGGTTGGTCGCCGTGCACTAAAGGGATCTAATAGCGGGGAGCGTGTCTGGGAGGACTTCCTGCCACTGGGAGACTTGGAGCTTTCTAGACCGGAGGGTCAGTAGGATGGTCTTCCAGACCGTCGCGTTCTCCCTCTCCACCTGCCAATTCCCCCTGGGGTTGTAGCTGGTAGTCTTGCTCGAGACAATGCCCTTGTCGAGCAGGTACTGACGCAGCTCGTCGCTCATGAAGGACGAACCCCTGTCGCTGTGTACATAGCTGGGGAAACCAAACAGGGTGAAGCTGCTATGCAGGGCCCTAATGACTGTGTGGGAGGTCATGTCGGGGCACGGAATAGCGAATGGGAAATGGGAGAACTCGTCTACGACGTTTAAAAAGTAAACTTTCTTGTTAGTTGAGGGGAGTGGCCCTTTGAAATCAATCGTGAGGCGTTCAAAGGGCCTAGAAGCCTTGACCAGGTGGGCCCGGTCTGGTCTATAGAAGTGCGGTTTGCACTCCGCACAGGTCGGGCAGTCCCTGGTGCCGCTTTTACCTCCTCGTTGGAGAAAGGCAGGTTTCGGGCCCTGATGTAGTGGGCGAGCCGGGTGACCCCGGGTGGCAGAGGTCATTGTGGATGACTTTTAATCGTTCGGTCTGCGCGCTGGCGCATGTCCCACGGGATAGGGCATCCGGAGGCTCGTTGAGCTTCCTGGGTCGATATTTGATATCATAATTGTAGGTGAGAGTTCGATCCTCCACCTCAGAATTTTGTCGTTTTTAATTTTGCCCCTTTGCGAGTTGTCGAACATGAAGGCGACCGATCTTTGGTTGGTGATGAGGGTGAACCTCCTACCTGCGAGGTAGTGCCTCCAGTGACGGATAGCCTCCACAATGGCTTGTGCTTCTTTCTCGACTGAAGAGTGTCGGAGTTCTGAAGCGGAGAGGGTACGGGAGAAAAATGCAACTGGTCTCCCTGCCTGATTTAGAGTGGCTGCTAGAGCTACCTCTGAGGCATCGCTCTCTACCTGAAAGGGGGTGGATTTATCCACCGCTCGCATGGCCGCTTTGGCAATGTCCTCCTTGATGCCGTCGAAGGCCTGGCGTGCCTCGGCTGACAGGGGAAATCGTGTGGTCCTAAAGAGTGGGCGGGCTTTGTCCGCATATTGAGGGACCCACTGGGCGTAGTAGGAAAAAAATCCCAAGCACCGTTTGAGGGCCTTGGGACAATGAGGGGTAGGGAGTTCTAAGAGGCGCATACGTTCCGGGTCAGGGCCCAGGACTCCGTTTTCCACGACATAGCCGAGGATGGCTAGTCTGGTTGTGCGCAAAACGCACAAACCTTGTTGTACGTGAGATTCAGTTTCTGTGCCTTCTGGAGAAAACGGTGGAGGTTGGCGTCATGGTCCTGCTGGTCATAGCCGCAGATGGTGACATTGTCCAAGTACAGAAACATGGCCTGCAGCCCGTACTGGTCCACCATTCGGTCCATTGCTCGTTGGAACACCGAGACCCCATTAGTGACGCCGAAAGGGACCCGGAGGAAATGGAAGAGGCAGCCATCGGCCTCGAATGCCGTGTAGTGGCGGCCCTCTGGGCGGATTGGGAGCTGGTGGTATGCAGACTTCAGATCCACCGTGGAAAAGAGCCGGTACTGGGCGATCTGGTTTACCATCTCTGCAATCCTGGGGAGGGGATACGCATCGAGGTGCGTAAATATATTTATGGTCTGACTGTAGTCGACCACCATACGGAATTTTTCCCTGGTCTTAACGACCACCACCTGAGCTCTCCAAGGACTATTGCTGGCCTCTATAACCCCCTCACTGAGTAGCCTTCGGACCTCTGCTCTGACAAATACCCTATCCTGCAGGCTATACCGCCTGCTACGAGTTGCTACGGATTTACAGCCCTTTGTGAGATTGGCGAAGAGAGGAGGGGGGTAGATTCGCAGCGTAGCGAGGCTGCAGATCGTGAGTGGGGGCAGGGGCCCTCCGAAGCTGAGGGTGAGGCTCTTGAGGTTGCATTGGAAGTCTATGCCTAATAAGAGTGGCGCGCAGAGTTCGGGAAAAACGTAGAGTTTGAATTTCGAGTAGCTAGCGCCTCGGATTGTGAGTGTCGCGGCAGTGCGCCCCTGGATCTGGACCGAATGGGAGCCTGAAGCGAGCGAGATAGTTTGCTGCACGGGGAAAACGGGGAGCGAACAGCGTCTTACCAGGTCTGGATATATGAAGCTCTCCGTGCTCCCGGAGTCGAAGAGGCATGGCGTTTTGTACCCGTTGATATGGACCTCTGCCATCGAGTTTCGTAGATTCTTTGGTCGTGATTGGTCCAGGGTGACCGCGCTGAGTTGCGGGTAGTCGGCGTCTCGATCAGCTGTGCTGGAGTGGCCCCGTGATGACTGCCCTCTGAGTTCATAGTCAAATTCGAATTCTTCCACAGAGTTGTCCGAGCGCGGAGATGCCGATCGGGCCCGTGGATCGCACGTGGCGGGCGGTGAGGAAGATGGCGTCCAAGATGACGGCCCCCACGAACTGCACGTGGCCGGCCGCGTGGTGAAGGTTTTCCAAGATGGCGGCCCCCATGGATTGCCCATGGCTGGAGGGGGCGGAGTCGGGGCATAGGCCGCAGCGTTTCGGGCCCCGCGGGCCTGCGAGTGAGGGGAGCGATTACTTCGAGTCGCTGGGGAGTTGGAAGCTGGGGCCCTTTTAGTGAGGCACACTCTTGTGTAATGGCCTTTTCGCCTGCAGCTGCTGCAGGTCGCGTTGCGGGTCGGGCAGTGCTGCCGCGGGTGCTGGTTCTGGCCGCAGAAATGGCAGGCTGGAGCGGCATAGTGGCTGGCTGGAGCAGCATAGTGGCTGGCTGGGGCAGCATGGTGGCTGGGCATTCGCGTAGCACAGGCCTGGGGGAGTCGCTGGTCAGGGGCCCATGATTGGGTTGCGGGGTCCGCGGGGAACGAGTTAAGGCTGCGGAAGGAGACCTCCATCGTGGTAGCAGCTTCCACAGTCGTTTCTAAGTCCCGGGCCCCCTTTTCCAGCAGTCGTTGGCGCACATAGTTAGACCTGAGGCCCGCTACAAAAACATCGCGTACCGCCAATTCCCTGTGTTCAGCCGCGGTAACTGCTTGGTTATTACAGTCATTAGACAAATTATTGAGTTCCGTTAGAAATTCGGCGAGTGATTCTGTAGGCCGCTGGCGACGAGTCGTGAACACATGGCGAGCGTAAACTGCACTAATAGGCCTTACATAAATTTTATCGAGAACTATCTAGCGCCGCAGTATATGAACTGGCCAAGTTTAGTTGCGTAGAGATTCTGTGGCTCACCCTCGCGTGCAGTAGACTTAGCTTCTGGTCCTCTGTTGTTTTGGCTGTGCTCGCTTCTGCCAGGTAGGCCTTGAAGCACCGGATCCAGTGGGAACAGATTTCTTTAGCCTCTGCATCCTGCGGGTCGAGTTCCAAGCGTCCAGGCTTGAGGACCGATTCCATAATCGATCTTTACTGTTCTTAAGTCGATTAAATTGATGGAACCATCAATTCACCAGACACATGTTTCTGATATGAATCTAAGCTTTAATCAACTTACTTCAGAGCCAGCCTGTTACCCGTTGATGAACTCGTAGTGAACTCAGGCTGACTCTGGACAAGGGTATTTATACAGCTGCACTCGGGGGAGGGGTCGTGGGCGGAGCCAAGGGTGGAGCCCAGTACAAGTTCCTGAGTACTCCCAGAGCTACTACCCTTAGTGGTAGGATAGCGCTACAGCGCTTACAAAGACAGTGTGAATTATTGTATATACATATATATATTACATTCACCACACCCTGCTTCACAGACGCTGAATTGGAGACCCGACTGGATGCAGTGAAGGAAAGGTGAGCCCCTCTGTCACCCAGGGTGGGGAGGAGGTTGCCACTCGAGAGGCTGACAAGCTGCAGCCCCATATACACGACTCCCCACACACACTCATCCCAGCCAACAAGGTGGCAGCAAGGAGAGCGGCATCCTGCTTCACAGACGCTGAATTGGAGACGCTACTGGACGCAGTGGAGGGAAGGTGAGCCACTCTGTTGTCCAAGATGGGGAGGAGGTTGCCACCTGCCGCCGTGCACCGGGCCTGGGTGCAGGGCGGAGAGGTCGTGAGCACCATGGGCAACACAGCCAGGACCAGCCATGTCATGTGAGAGTACCTTTAAGAAATAGGTGTTTACAAATGGGTGTGTCTATAAGTATCTGTAGTGAGAGTACCTTTAAGAAATGCGTGTTTATTACTGTAGTGATGTCAGAGAGTGGGTGGAGCTGGGCTGCCTGTCAGCTTTTTACTTTAGTTTTAGGCTGTTTGCTGCAGGGTGTGTTTTAGTTTTGTTTTCGGAGCTGGATAGCTGCAGTCACAGCCAGAAGGGGCATTAGAGTCTCTCTCTCTAATCTAAAGAATGTAAATCGATCCTTTGGTGATTTAAAACTAATAACCGCTCTCAGTAGTGACTTTATCCCAATGTGCTTCTGCTGAAAGGTTTTTTTTAAGTCTTCTGGATGTTAAAAAGAAAGCTTAAGAATTACTTAGTGTTTTATTCTTTGGGGGTTTCATTTGAATTAATGGTTACTAAGATGTTCACTGCATGTTTTAAGAAGGTTAACTTGAGTTCATAGAGTAAACACTGTTTTGCTTAAAAAAGTACTTTTCCATTTCTGCTGTACCACACCTGTAGAGTGGGCCGTGTGCTCCCCATACCACAATCTATTAAAAGTTGTGGGTCAGGTGAACTCCACGATACACTTTGGGGTTCTCTAAACCCTGGCCCATCACAGCCAGCAGTGCAGGAAGAAACCGCACAACCTCCTCAAGGCGGCCAGGGTGAATGTACAGCACTGTGCCCCTGGCGCTAGCCCCCATCTGACACACCCGGAGCCCCACCCCCACCTCTTCCCCCCAGCTAGGGGTCAAATAGTCCCCACCCTGCACCACCTGCCAGCACACATTCTGCCACCGTGGCCACAAAGGCCACAAGTTATCCACTCCCTCTGTTGCATGCGTCCGATTGTCTAACACTGTCATTTTCTGTCTCCCCCCCACCTCTCCTCCCACACCAGGAGAGAGCGGCGCACAACCACTGAGAGAGGGAAAAAAAACAGGGACGTCTGCTGGACCTGCGACCCCTCACCCCAGCTGAGCAGCGGGAACTGGGCCTGACTGGTAGGCCCGGGGAGAGGGTAGTCTCCAAGTCAGAGGTCGGCACAGGCGACCAAGTGCGCTCCCGCTGAGTTGTGATTTACCATGGCACGTGTGTGTCACCACACCCACACCCATTACCACCCCTCCACCCCCCCCCCCCCCCCCCCCCAAAACAAAACCCACACCCAGCACCACCACCACACGGCTCCCCAGCCCACAGTCCGAACATGCGTATTGTCTTCTGCCTTGCAAGATAACCTGGTGGTGAGGCGGGCCCTTCTTGTGTCCCCAGGCCCCGACCCCAACCAGAACCTCAAACCCAGATGGAGAGCAGTGAGGAGGAAGAGGACACGGACGGGAGCCTTTAACCCACAGACCGAGACACCCCGGCGCATCAGTCCGGGAATTATACTGACTTTCCATCACAACTGTCTCCAACACCCTCCACCATCCCAGAGACACTCACCTCAGTTGGGCACTTTAGTGAAGAGGCTCCTGGGGCACGATCTGATGCGTACTACACAGCTGGCAGGGACAGCTGTGAAGGGAGGAACCCCTAAGGGAGCGGACGGTCGGAGGGCGGGCCGACCCCCGGGACTAGCTGCTGTCCAGATGGGTTTTGGGCTTCTGGAAAGGGCGGTCCATCGATAGTGGAGATGCAGTCGCAGAGCCAGAGCTGCATGAGGGGGTGTCAGCAACCTGTCAGCCATGGGTCAGGATGTCCAAGGCCTGAGGCACTCTGTGCAGCCGGTGGCTGAGGCCCAGGACAGGTCTGCCCTATACCCAAGCCGGGAATCAAACCTGGGAACCTGTTGCTGTGAAGCAACAGTGCTAACCACTGTGCTACCTAGGTGCGGAACTCGCTGAGCGGACAGGCGGGTTTCTACCAAGCAAAGTCTGCCCTTTTTAAGAAGTGGGTGAAGTTCAGGATGTGTTGTACCTGGCCTGCCTCTGGGTGACCAACAGAGGAGGCGATGGAGTTTGTTGACAATGGACTGGCAGGAGAAGGAGGGCATTGAACTTTGGAGCAGCTGTTTGGGGATGTTGGTTCTCTCTGCCCCCATTGCTGGGCAGTTTGAGATTTTCTTTTTTTAAATTGTTATTGTTGTTCTTTTCCTGTTTCTCCGGGGAGGAAGGGGGGGGGGGGGGGGGGTTTTAGGGTTAGTGGGTCGTGGGGGAGCGGTCGGTATGGGAGCGGTTGGAGGCAGCCTCTTGTAAGGACTCGAGCTTAGGGGCACTGTTGACACCACCCCTGCTGTTCTCGCCGGCCAGGTACTCCACAAGTCCGATAGTGGTGGCGGCCCTGAGGGTGTGGAGACTGTGGCAACAGCATCTGAGACTGGAGGGGGCCTCGGTTTGGGCACCAATCTGCGGGAATCATTTAAAAAAAATTTAGAGTACCCAATTCATTTTTTCCAATTTAGCGTGGACAATCCACCTACCCTGCACACATTTTTGGGTTGTGGGGGCGAAACCCCCACAGACACAGGGGAATGTGCAAACTCCACATGGACAGTGACCCAGAGCCGGGATCGAACCTGGGACCTCGGCGACGTGAGGCAGCAGTGCTAACCGACTGCACCACCGTGCTGCCCTTATCTGCAGGAATTGTAGGTTTGTTTCTGGTAGGCTAGATGCAGGGTTCTGGGGGTGGCGGTGGGCGGGGTGGGAGTGGTTTTGGGGACCTATTTGTTGGGGCAGCTTTTCGAGCTCGGAGGGGCCAATAGAGGAGTTTGAGCAGCCCAGAGGAAATGGATTCCGGTATTTGCAGCTGAGGGACTATGTGAGGAAGCAGCTGCTGTCCTTTCCCGACCTGCTGCCCCCCTGGGCTGCAGGACAGGGTGGTGTCGAAAACAGGGGTGGGTGAGGGCAGGGTGTCAGAGATTTACAAAGAACTAATGGACTGGAGGGGGGGGGGGGGGGGGGGGGGGGGGCGGGGGGGGGGGGGGGGGGGGGGGGCTCCCCGATGGGAGGAAGTCAACCGCAAGTGGGAGGAGGAGCTGGAGAGGGAGGTGGAGGCTGGGCTGTGCGGGGAGGCTTTGAGGAGAGTGAACGCATCCTCTTTATGTGCCGGCTTCGCCTTATTCAATTTAAGTAGTCCACAGGACACATATGGCGGTGGCCAGGATGAGTAGGTTTTTTGAGGGGGTGGAGAATAGGTGTGGCGGGTGCACGGGTGGACCGCATAACTGTCCACATGTTTTGGGCCTGTCGAAGCTGGTGGGATTCTGGCGGGTGTTTGCTGACGTTATGTCTGAGGGTGAAGGTGGTCCCGAGTTCAGAAGTGGCAATCTTTGGAATGTACGAAGACCCGGGAGTCCAGGGGGGGCTGGTGGGGGGGGCGAGAAAGGCCAAAGTGCTGGCTTTTTCCCCCCTGGTCACCCAGAGACAGATCCTGCTAGATGGAGGGACTCAGGGCTGCCGAAACCGGGGGTGTGGGTGAGGAACCTTGTGGAATTCCTCAGGTTGAAAAAGATGAAGCTCGTCTTGAGAGCGACGGTGGAGGTGGTTGCCTGGAGATGGAAACCGTTTATCGATTACTTTGAGAATAGTTACGTTGTCAGCAGCTGGGAGAGTGGGGTGGGGGTGGGGTGGGGGGGGGGGAGAGCTTTGGGGTTTTAAAAAGGAGATAGGGAGATGGGGGGTTAGCGGCAGGGAGGATGGACGGTGGAGCGTTAGATATTTATTTGTTATTTGAATTCCTGTTTTCTATCTATTTGTTGTGGTTCTGTTGATGTACATAAGCAAGGGCCTTAATAAAAACAGTAAAAAAAATATTTGTTCACATTAAGCACCTGTGCACAACCTTACAACCTGCCACGGCGCTCTGTCAGAAGGGAATGAGGGGTGGGCTAGTCTGGGCTGCAGAGGGGGTGCAAGGGAGGGGGGGAGGGGATGGGCGGAAGTTGGGGGTGGGCCTGGCTCAGGACCCCAGTCCAGCCAGCAGGCCCTGATACGGTGCCCCTCCCCCTCCCCATCCCCCTCCCACACCTCCACCGCCCAGGGATTTGATGTGACTCTCAAATGATGCAGAGCACCAGGGCTCAGCCCAGAGCGGGCTGTCATCATCCTCCATCCCATGGGTTGCACAGGGAGGGTGTTCATGGGAGGGAGTGGTCTGCCTGGGGGAGGGGGCTTGGGTGGGATGTCTGTGCTGCTGGCTATGCCCTTTCATCAGTGAACTGGAGTTAATCAGAGAGTCCCATGCATGTTGACCCAGGTGCACACATTCTGCAGCCTCCTGTGCCTGCCTGGGCCCCATGTCCTGCCGATGTTCGCCCTCTCCTGCATCCTCCGCGACGGATGAGGGACTGGAGTTCATCCCCCTCCTCCAGCACATCGCCCCTCTGCTGCTCGATATTGTGGAGGATGCAGCAGGTTGCCACGATGTAAGATACCCTCCTAGCCTCGTACTGGAGGGCCCTTCCAGAGCACCTGAACCGCATCTTCAGGAGGCTGAGGGACTGCTCGATCACACCCCTGGTCACTGCATGGGCGTCGGTGTAACGGGTCTCCACGCGATCTGCGACCTCCGGATAGGCGTCATCAGCCATAGCCGCAGCGGATAACCCCTGTCACCCATAAACCAACCCCTCAGCCGGAGGTGTTCCTCAAAGAGGTCAGGAATCGTCGAGTGTGCCAGGACGAAGACGTTGTGCACATTGCCGTGTACCAGGTGCATGATGCGCATGATGCGTGGCTCATGGTCACACACCAGCTGTACATTCACCGAGTGGAACCCCTTTCAGTTTGTGAAGCCCAGTCCATCATGGGCTGGTGCTCGTAGTGTGACATGCATCCCGTCGATCACCTCCTGGAGCTGGGGCATGTCGGTGCTGATGGCGTGCCCCTCTGCCCGGCATCCTGCTGGGCTCGCTCCACATTGAAATCGATATATTGTGCTAACCCAGCGTTCAGGTCTCCGTGACAGTGCGGATGCACTTGTGCATCAAGGTCTGTGAGATTCCGGACAGGGCCCCATTGGATACCTTGAAGAACAGGCGCTGCCGGTCCATACGAGGCCTCATGCGGCGCCTCCTTTCCACCTCCTCCTCGGCCTGGTTGTGCGGCCGGCTCTCCATCCTCACCGGCTGGCTCCTGTCCCTCTGGGGCAGGCTCCCCCGCTGCAGGGTCTTCCTCGAGCAGCTCCATCTCGTACAGCCTCAGGGCATCTCACAGGGCTGCTGCAGCCAGGATGAAGGCCACCATTCTGGGTTGAATTCCAAAGTCCATTGTCTGGAGGGAGTGAGAGGCAGACATGTTAGCATGGTGAATACACCAGTGCGCAACCAGGTCCACCGGGCTATACGGTGGCCCCGGTCTGCTCTGCAGAATCTGGCCCCACAAGTCCCCCCCCTCTTTCTCCCATCCCCACACCCACCACTGGCCGTTCCACCTGGCACTCTGCCCACTGCACCTCTGGCCTCGTCGGTGCCCGGCATAGTGCGGGCCTCTGATCCTGGCACCTGTTACTGCTGCCAGGGTAACGGCGACTGGCTCTATCCATGCCAGTAGTACACTCCGTGGCCCCAGTCCGGTGCCCTCCTGCATGGGCTACTGTGGGCATTGCCCTTGGGTGAGCTGCTGCCCTGTTGGCGGGTAGCAGCGAGTCGTGGAGAGGCAGGGGTGTGCTGGGGTGGGAGCACCCAAATGGACGGTGTAATTCTGCACGGCCAGGACCATGGAGGGCTGTCAGTGGGATGCACAGCAAGATGGCTGCCTTGCAGGCCGTGGCAAAGGCGATTCATTCCTGAACATCCCCGGATCCATGGGGGTGGTCGCACCGACCCCACGGCCCATCCCCTGGCCACCCCAGTCATCTCCGCTGCCCCCAAGGCCTGGCGGAGGCTCCCCCCCCCCCCCCCCCCCCCCCCCCCCACACCCCGCCAAGCCTGCCAGCAGCAGGACTGGCAGCCCATGGTCCTGCCGCTGCATATTCTACCTCTCCCTCATTGGCTAAGGCACCTGTTCCCCAATTTTTAAAGCCACAAGGGAAACTCGCCATCGGTAATTCCTCCCGGCGAATGCAGAGCATTGCAGAGGCCTCGGAGAATATCGGGTCAGGCCCGCGAATGATATGGGAATGGCATTTATTGTACATACGGAGTAGAATGCATTGGCGCTGCTGTCGAGGCACCGGAACATGGCATTCTGGCATGCGCCCAGTGCCTGCCACGATTTTGGCTTCACGACCGATTCTCTGTCCAATCGCCCTTCCCGATTTCAGCGTCGGCCCACGGAAGAATCCTGCTCACGATGGTTTGCCCTACAACTGCTTTCTGTGGTAGCAAATTCTCTTTGGGTGAAGAAATTTCTCCCTATCTCAATCCTAAACGGTCCGCTCCATATCCTCAGACTGTGACCCCCTGATGCTGGACATAATCACCTCGGGAAATCCTTCCTGCATCTACCCTGTCCAGTCCTGTGCGAATTGATAGGTTTTTCTATGAGACCCCCCCTGAATTCTTCAACTCCAGCGAATACAATCCAAACTGACTCACCCTCTCCTCACAGTCAATCCCACCATCCCAGCAATCAGTCTGGTAACATTTGCGTACTTCCTCTAGAGCAAGGAGATCCTTTCTCAGGTCAGGAGACCCAAACCTGGAATATTCCAGATGTGACTTCACCAAGGCCGGTACAATTGCAGCAAGACCACCCTTGCTCCTGTACTTTCGCAATGAAGGCCAGCATTACCATTCACACTGCTGCACCTGCATGCCTACCTTCAGTGACTGGTGTACAAGGACACCAGGTTTCATTGCACATTCCTCCCTCTCAATTGTTGCCATTCAGATAATAATCTGCCTTCCTGTTTTTGCTACTAAAGTAGATAACCTCATACTTATCCAAATGATGCCTGCATCTGCCATGCATTTTTTCCACTCAGTCAGCCTGCCCAAATCACACTGAAGGATCTCTGCATCCTCCTCACAGCTCACCATCCCACCCAACTTTGTATCATATGCAAATTTGGAGATATTAAATTTAATTCTCTCATCTAAATCATTAATATATATTGTGATTAGCTTGGGTCCTGGCACCGATCCCTTTGGTACCCCACTGCCTGCCAATTTGAAAATACCCATTAATCCTACCCTCTGTTTCCTGTCTATCCATCTCAATACACTGCCCCCAATCCCATGCCAATTAAATTGACACACCAATCTCTTATGCGGGATTTTGTCAAAAGCCTTCTGAAAGTCCAAATAAACCACATCCACTGGCTCCCCCTCATCTACTCTACGCTACATCCTCGAATAATTCCAGTAGATTTGTCAAGAATGATTTCCTCTTCATAAATCCATGCTGACTCCACCTGATCCTGCCACTGTTTCCTAAGTGCCCAGCTATAAAACCTTTAAGAATGGATTCTAAAATGTTCCCCATTACTGATGGCAGGATCTGTAATGATTTGATAACCCACAAATGCTTGCATTGTCTGGCATCTCTGACTTTGTCTATATGTTTCTGGAACATACCTCTCCATTCACCTGAGGAAGGAGCAGTGCTCCGAAAGCTTGTGTTTGAAACAAACCTGTTGGACTTTAACCTAGTGTTGTAAGACTTCTTACTGTGCTCACCCCAGTCCAACACCGGCATCTCCACATTATAATTTCCTGTTTTCTCTCGATCTCACTTAAAATAAAATTCCAATTTAGGGCCAATCCACCTACCCTGCACTTCTTTGGATTGTAGGGGTGAGATCCACGCAGACATAGGAAGAAGGTGAAAACTTCACATGGAGAGTGTCCTGGGCCAGGATCGAACCCGGGTCCTCGGTGCCGTGAGCAGCAGTGCTAACCACTGCGCCATCGTGCCACCCCCCTACCTTCAATTTTAAATGTGGCATTACATTAGCTACCTCCAATCTGTAGGGACTGTTCCAGAATCTAGAATCCTGGAAGATGACCACTAATGTATCCACTGTTTCTCAGGCCACTTCGTTAAGCACATTGGATGTAGATTATCAGGCCCAGGGGATTTTTCAGCCTTCAATCCCATCAATTTCCCCAACACCATTTCTCTGCTAACATTGACCTCCTACAGTTCCTCCCTCTCATGAAACTCTGGTTCCCCAACATTTCTGGTATCTTATTTGCGTCCTCTTTTGTAGAGGCAGAACCAAAATATGCTTAGTTGTTCAGCCATTTCCTTGTCCCCCATTACACATTCCCCTGTTTCTGACTGACCTGTTTCCCCTGTTTCTGACCAATCTTTGTCTCTTCACATTGTTTCGACACCCTGGGAAAATGGATAAGAACAGATAGGTGCATGATAGCCAGCAGAGACATGATGGGCCAAAGGACCTCATTCTGTGTAAGCTCTCTGACTCTTAATACGCTGATAATTTACTGTGGGTTACCAACTATTATTCTTAAAATTCATATGCAAGAGGCAGGAATCACTGGACGATGCCACGTTTATTGCCCATCACTAATTTTCCTTGTGAGTGGGCAGTTAATGGCCAACCATGACTTCAGTGGCGACCATGGAGTGAGTTGTCCACACAGTGTGGCTCCAGCTGTCCCCTTTTCCCCGAACGTTGGGGAATTTCGGCGGAAAGGAGACTGGAGGGATATTAGTTCTCCCCCCGGCATGGGCATGTCTGCGGGTTCCAAACCTCGACAGAAGACAGTGCGGCCCTGGTTAAAGAGTTGGCGGAGCATCGCGGTGCAGCATCAATTGGAAAAATGGTGGAGGGGGAAGGGTCACTGCCAATGGAGCAGTTGATGAGCTCATTGAGCATGAATTTTGACAGCAGTGTACGGGCGACAGATTTCGTTTGGGGCGCTCTACCCGGCCGGCCTTGTGGTCACTTTCGAGGGCCGGGAATATACTTTGAAATGCCGGCTGGAGTTGAAAACTTTATAAGGAACATTATCTGGGGGAGGGCCTGCAGGGGGGAACGTGAGGGGACATTCTGTCTCTGCTGAATTTTGTTATCTGTTTTGTTACCGATTAGGAAAGGTTGTTATGGGGTGGTGCACCCCCCCTTTTTGTAATCTTTGTATCTTTGTACTGGAGTTAAATTGCTGCTTTTTTTTTTTCGCTGAAGGGGCCTTTCGTGCTGGGCCTATAAAGTTTAATTGCATTGCACTCTGTCATGCTCTGTACAGTGCATAAGGGGGTTGTTGTGGTTGGGGTGGAGCAGCTCGAGAATGTCTGTATGGGGCCATTTTGGGGTGAGTTTCTCGCGTTGGGTTGTATGTGGGTGGTACGAGGGGAAAGGTCAGGGAGGAGCTCTGGAGAGAAGTTAACGGGGGAGGTGCAGGTGGGATGGGTAGAGGGGGTTGATATGGTGTTTTTTTGGTCAGGAGCTTCAGGTGGGAGTCGCCATGCGAGCAAGAAATGCAAGTGAACGGAAAGTGAAGTGGGAGGGGGGAGCTGCAGAGATTAGCCAGTGGGGAGGCGCAGACAGAGGGGGTTTAGGGGTGGGGGGATGGGGAGGCGACGCGGCAGCAGTTATGCATGCTGCTTTTGGTCATGGCATGGTGATGTACGATCAATTGCACAAAGACTCAGATTGGGTACAACTGTGGCTTTATTACAGTCAGGTGCTTGGCCTCCTGCTGCAGCTGGCGAAATGGCTGATCAATGGAGGACACGCATATTTATCCAGCTCCGAGTGAGCGGAGCCCAGCCGGCAGGGGCTACGGCGAACCTGTAGTACCAGGTCCTACCTTACATCCCCTAATACAGATGTACACAGTGGTTCACCACAGACTGGGTGGGGGCCATCTTGGGTGGGCCCGATGCAAGAGAACAAATGAAAAAACAGTAAAATCATGCGCAAGCAACCTCTCTCTTTGACTTCCTCTGGCCCAGTCATTTTCAAAGTTGGGGTCGTGACCATGGGTTGGGGTCGAGGGTGGGTGTCAGGAGGATTGCGGAGCCATCCATCGCGGCGTTTCCGATCGTGCGAATTAACGCGCAACGGCAACTTTTAAAAATACTGGGTGAAAGGGCTTTAAAAGTTAGCGGCTATGACCAGCTTTATAAATGCAGGCGCGCTGCGCATGCGTGCCTGCTCATCGGTGTGTATGCTTGGAGCCCAGCAAGAAGCCCCCGCCTCCTCCTGACGTCACGCCTGACCTCATGAGAAGATTTTTTAAAAAATTCAATCAGTCTTCCTGCCTGAAGCGAGGCAGAGAGCAGGTCACGCGACGCAAACACTGCGTCAGTGCTCTGGGCACGGTTGCGATTCCTCTGTTGTACCTTCTAAACGACAGTGTGTCTTAACCCATATACGGTTGACAAAAAACTACACGTTTGTTTCATGAAACAATTCAATATTTTATCGCTATCACGCAATTGTTAGAGTGTATTCAATCACACAACACACACAATGTAAGTTAAACTACTAAGCATGTACGCACAAGACCTCAACTTCACATCAAGTGACTGCAAGTACCAGGCAAATATGGCCTTTATCGGTGACCCCGCAGTCTTGTTAGTTCTCAACGGTTGGTTGTTGGTCTTCTCTGCCCTTGACTCTGGTCTTCCTTCTGCTGCTGTTGTGGATGGTCTTCTTCTTTGGAAGGGGAGGGTCACCGTTGTTGGTTGCTGCTGCAGAGAGATTCTAAAGTGGTGCAGCACCTTTTTTAAATTGCTTGACTTCATCCCCTCAGGTAGGCCCTTCCAAATAAGGAGGTTTAGGTGCCCGTGTATCTAGTAAGCGAGTGTGATTGACAGGGATAGTTCTATTGTTCCTGGGATGGCCTGAAGATGGTCTTTTTCCTGGGCCGTTAAAAATGTCTGAGCTGCAGCTTTTGTGTATCTGCAAGCTGCAGCTGTCTGTCCCTGACTTTGACCATTTTTCCAGCATTCTTTGTGGGAGGCCATTTTAGGTGGCCGCACCTCCATTTTGTCAGCAGCAAATAAGATACAGGACTGAAAATTTTTTAATGGATAATTTTGCAATAAGAAAGAGAGGCCCAGAGACACAAACAAGCCAGGATCTCAGAACAAAACTTGCTGGAGTAAGTGGCTCAGGAGAATCCACAGCAGGTCAAAGTAATGGCGGTGTGAGCTGTTCAGGAGAATCCACAGCAGGTCAAAGCAGTGGCGGTGTGAGCTGTTCAGGAGAATCCACAGCAGGTCAAAGCAGTGGCGGTGTGAGCTGTTCAGGAGGGTCCACAGCCGGACAAAGCAGTGGTGGTGTGAGCTGATCAGGAGAATCCACAGCAGGTCAAAGTAGTGGCGGTGTGAGCTGTTCAGGAGAATCCACAGCAGGTCAAAGCAGTGGCGGTGTGAGCTGTTCAGGAGGGTCCACAGCCGGACAAAGCAGTGGCGGTGTGAGCTGTTCAGGAGAATCCACAGCAGGTCAAAGCAGTGGCGGTGTGAGCTGTTCAGGAGGGTCCACAGCCGGACAAAGCAGTGGAGGTGTGAGCTGTTCAGGAGAATCCACAGCAGAACAAAGCAGTGCTGGTGTGACCTCCAGGACCTCTGATGAACAACCCACACAGAAATGTAACATTGACTGACAAAACAAGTGAGATTGTGAGGACCAAGCAGCTCACCTGTCGCATTAAAGAGAAGAGAAAATGGTGGGTCGCGAAGATTGGCTGGCGTGGGTCGCGATGGTCGGCTGGCGTGGGTTCCGAAGGTTGGCCGGTGGTAAAAATGGGTGCCCAGAAAAAATGTTTGAAAAACACTGCTCTCAGTGGTCTGAGGGGTCAGCTGACTAACATTCACTTATATATTAGTGATCAATCAAGGAATTGCAACACATCCATGCTATCACTATGGGGAGTACCCCTTTTTCTCGCATGTGTATCAGGTATATTCCCGGATTGACTTGTTTGTGGTGATCTGGACGGTACTGATGGGAGTGGAAGGAACGGAATATGTAGGAATAGTGATTTCGGACCACACGGGTCAGGTGCAGAGGCCAGGGTGGAGTTTGGATTCGGGGCTTTTGGCCGATATGGAATTCTGTGGGAAGGTCGCAGCGGCGGTTAAAAATATGTTGAGCTTAATCAGAATGAGGAGGTATTGGCAGCCATATTTTGGGAGACCTTGAAGGCATTGGTCGGGGGTGGGGGGGGGGGGGGGGGGAATTATTTATTTCAAGGCCCATAAGGATGGAGAGGGAGGAGCATTGGCGACTGTTGGACAAGATAGTTGGGGTGTATGGGAAGTACTCTGTGGTGGAGGATTGAGAGGGGGGTGGGGAAGGAATCACAGGGTGCTGTTGTATGCCAATGACATGCTGCTATTTGTGATCGACACGTCGAAAAGCATGGGCAGAATCATGGGCTTTCTGGAGAGGTTTGAGGCCTTCTTGGGCTATCACTTAAATGTAGTGAAAAGCAAAGTGTTCCCTGTGAATGCAGCAGGGAGGGCGGCGAACTTGGAAGCTTTACTGTTTAAGATGGCAAGGGAGCAGTTCTGATATCTGGGCATTCAGGTAACACATGAGGGGCCACCACTGTCAAAATTTCCTAGTCGTCACACTCCAGCGAATGTTCAGGTACACGGAGGGAGAATTCAGAATGTCCAATTCACCTAGCAAGCAAGTCTTTCGGGACGTGGGAGCACCCGGAAGAAACCCACACGGACACGGGGAGAACGTGCAGACTCTGCACAGACAGTGACCCAAGCCGGGAATCGAACCTGGGACCCTGGGGCTGTGAAGCAACAATGCTAATCACTGTGCTACCATGCCACAATGGGGATGAGAAACATAGCATTCAATGGTGGAGCAGGCTTGATGGGCCGAATGGCATAATTCTGCTCCTATGTCTTATGGTCTTAAAGGCAGATGCGGGAAGGGGGGGCTAGCGCTCCCAAATTTGATGCATTATTATTGGGCAGTGAATGTGGAGAAGGTGAGCCGATGGTGGGCGGGAGAGGGAGAAGATTGGGTCAGGTTAGGGGATCGCCCCAAGAAAGTATACGAGGAGTCCGGTGGTGAAGACATTAAAAAATGTGGAACCAGCTGAGGAGGCACTTTAAACTGGGGCACATGTCGGTGACAATTCCACTGTGTAGGAATGGTAGGTTTACAGCTGGGGATGGATGGGATGTGGGAGATGGAGGGAAGAGGGGTTAGAGAGAGTCAGGGCATGTTTGCGGAGGGGACATTTGCTGGGCTAGAGGAGCTGAGGGAGAGGTTTGAGCTCGTAAGGGGGAGCGAGTTTAGAGATTGGCAAGTGTGGGGATTTGCGCGCAAGGAGCTGCCTTCGTCCCATCAGGTGCTGGAGTAAACACTTCTGGAGAAAATGTTGCTCCCGGAAGAAGGTGGGGATAGTGTGGTGAATTATAAACCTCAGTAATTCGCACTGTATTGTACCACATGTATTGAGCCTGTACTCTGTACCGGATTGTGTTTAATCGCGCGGCCCTGCCCATAGGGGGAGATGAGGAGTTTGTACTGGGCTCCACCCTTGGCTCCACCCATGGCTCCGCCCATGGCTCCTCCCCCAGCCGGAAGTATAAAGATCAGTGCTGTGAGCCTGCTGCCAGTTCATCTCAAGTTCATCCCGTCACAGGCAGGCTCTGTTGTAAGACGATTAAAACCACTGTTCACTTCTAACCACGTGTCACGTGAATTGATGTCTCATCAGATGGTAGGATTGGAGATGTACATGGATGGTTGGGGGAGCAGGGCAAGATCTTAGTGAAAATGATCAAGCGGAAGTGGGAAGATAAGTAGGGAAGGGGGATAGGATGGGGGTTTGGTGCGAAGTAATGCGCCAAGTGAACTCAACCTCCTCCTGCGCAAGGTCTTATACAATTTAAGGCAGGGTCCACATGACTCGGGTCCGGATGAATATGTTTTTCCCAGACGTAGTAGATGGGTGCGAGAGGTGTGGGAGGGGGTCACCAAACCATATCCAGATATTCTGGGGGTGTGAGGAGTTGGAGAACCTTTGGGAAGCGTGTTCAGAGACCTATCAATGATTGTCGGGGTTGCGATGAAGCCGGACGCCATGGTGGCAATCTTTGGGGTGTCGGAGGTGTCGGAGCTGCTGGGGTGGGGGGGGGGGGGGTGCGAAGGAGGCTGATGTCGTAGCCTTCACATCTCAGATTGCACGGCGATGGATACTTTTGAATTGGAGGTCGACCACGCCACCGGGGGTCGCGGCATGGTTGGGAGACTTGTACGGGTTTCTCAGGTAGAAGAAAACCTAATTTGAGCTAAGGGGGCGGAGGAAGGTTTTGAGGTAAGGTGGGGACCGGTCATGACTATATTTGAGGAGCTGGTTGTCGTGGGTGAGGGGGCAGTACATAGGGAGAATGTACAAACTGTATACTCTGTTGAGTGTTAAGGTTGTGTTATTATGTTGAATATGTTTGGAATATAATCTCTTTGAAAAAAATAGAGCCAACCACATTGCCATGGGGTCTGGAGTCACATGTCGGCCAGACCAGGTAAGGACAGCAGATTTCCTTCCCCAAAGGACATTAATAATAATAGCTATTGTCACAAGTAGACTTCAATGAAGTTACTGTGAAAGCACCTAGTCGCCACATTCCAGCACCTGTTCAGGGAGGCTGGTAAGGGAATTGAACCCGCGCTGCTGGCCTTGTTCTGCATTACAAGCTAGCTGTTTAGCCCACTGTGCTAAACCAGTCCCTGGATGCGTTTGTTTTTTAAGGCAATTCATCTTTCAACTCTAGATTATGATTGAATTCGAACTTGACCCTCTTCCGGGGTGAGGGATTGGAACCCAGGTCCCCAGGTGTTACCCGGGTCTCCAGATGTTTCAGCAACAAACACCGACGCCAGTGCCTCCCTCACAGAGCTTGACCAACCTGCAGCATTAACAACAGGGCATTTATATATCGCCTCTCACTTCCTGCAACTTTGCAGGGCGGGTTATAGGAGCATGAATCAGACAGAATCTGACCACGAGTCACATCAGGAGATATGAGGGACAGTCGACCAAAGCCTCAGTCAAAGGGGTTGGTTTGTAAGTGGCTTAAAGGAAGAGAGAGGGAGAGAAACAGAGAGAGGGCGAGGGGAGAAAGAGAGAGAGAAGGACAAAGAGAGATACGGAGAGGTTTACGGAGCTTAGGGCCCCAGTGAGCTGAAGGCATGGTCCCTCATGTCCAACAACCAGTTCCACTTTCATCATCCTAGTCTGGAGCAATGATGGATCTGACACTCTTTCCCATTCCCACCCTCCGGCGGCAGGTTCTTGGAGCCAATCCCTGGGCCCAGCAGGGTAATGGTGACCTGTTTCTCACCCTTGGTGTGGGAGGTGGTTTCCTGGAACTGGCTCGTTCCCCCTCTCGCTCTCAGAGCGATTTCTCAGAACCAGACAGGGAATCCATCAATCTTGTTCTGAGGCGAAATGAAAGACAAATTGAGCGGGGCTTCCCTGGAAATTAGAAATTTAGAGCGGTGGGGGAGGGGGCTCGCTTGAGATCTATTTTTATTCAGTGTTTTGGAATGAGTAGACACGATCAATAGAGTGAGCAATCCTCAGACTGTCAAGGGGAGGGGGAGCAGTGTCATTGGACAAGAAGGTGGTTGGGTTTGGGGAGGAGGGTGAGTGGACGTTGGTTGGGTGAGGGGTGAGGAGGGGTTGTGGGGTTGGGAAGGGTGATGAAGGTGGGTGTGGGGTTGGGGGAGGGGTGATGAAGGTGGGTGTGGGTTGGGGGAGGGGTGATGAGGGGTGTACGGTTGGGGAGAAAGGAGGAGTGTGCGGTTGGGGGAGGGTGATGAGGGAGGGTGTGGGATTGGGCCAGGTGTAATGAGGGGCTCAGGGATGGGGTGGGATGATGAGAGGATGTGGGGGTATGAGGGGAATGGGGATGAGGGAGGGGGGCGTGGGGTGATGGGGTTGGGGGGTGGGGGGAGCAGAGATGAAGGGCAATGATGTTGGTGGAGGGGTGATGAGGTGGAGTGCGGTTTGGGAGGGTCGATGAAGGAGCTCAGGGTTGGGGAGGGGTGATCAGGGGTATGGGGTCTGGGTAGGGGAGATGAAGGGGAGTGAGGTTGGATGAGGGGCAGTGGGGTTAGGGGAGATGGGATAAGGGGCACAAGGTTGGGCAAGGTGTGATAAAGGGGTGTGGGGTTGGGGGAGGGATGAAGGGGTGTGGGGTTGGGGAGGGGTGATGAGTAGGGTTGGGGGATGGGACGAGGGGGCTCATGGTTGGGTGAGGATGGGCATGGGGTTAAGGTAGCTGGGATAAACATGCGCAGGGTTGGGGGGTGATGAAGGGTGTGCTGCTGGAGGAGGTGAGATGAGGGGTAGTGATATTGGCGGAGGGGTGATGAGGGGGCACAGGGTTGCGGGAGGGGTGAGGAAGGGGTGTGGGGAGGGATGATGGGTGTGTGGTGTTGGGGAGGGTGATGAGTGAGGTTGGCGGATGGTGATGAGGGGGCTCATGGTTGGGGAAGGGGTGATGAGGGTGTGGGATGGGAGAGAGGGGATCAGGTGGCACAGGGTTGGGGGAAGGGTGATGAGGTTGTGGGGTTGGGGAGAGGGGATCAGGTAGCACAGGGTTGGGGGAGGGGTGATGAGGGTGTGGGGTTGGGGAGAGGGAATCAGGTAGCACAGGGTTGGGGAGGGGTGATGAAGGGGTGTGGGGTTGGGGAAGGGAGAGAGAGAGAGTGATATTGGTGGAGGGGGGGGAGTAGGGGCATGGGATAAGGGATATCGGGTTGGGGAGTGATGGAGAGGTGTGGCATTGAGGGAGGGTTGATGAGGAGTGTGGGGGGTTAGCGGAGGGGTAATGAGGGTGTGTGGGGTTGTGGGAGGGATGATGGGGGTATGGGGTTGTGGGAGGGATGATGAGGGGAGTGGCGTAATGAGGAGGTATGGGGTTGGGGAGGGGGGTGAAGTGGTATGGGGTTGGGGAGGGGCAATGAGGGGAGTGTGGGGTTAGCGGAGGGGGAATGAGGGTATGCAGGGTTGGGGGAGGGATGATGGGGGGGTCTGGGGTTGAAGGAGAGATGGTGAGGGGGTTGTGGTTTCGCAGGGGGTGATGAGGGGGTGTGGTGATATGCCTATGGGCTATATAATTGATGGATGGTGTGCGACCTCCAACCAGCAGGTGGCTGTGCGGACACACCATGCGGTCACAAGACAAGGTCATGTGACCCCTGATTCCCATATGAGGGAAGACATATCCGGCCATTATCGGAAGATTACGGATGGTAGTAAGACATCCAAATGGATGGTCGATGCCAGGTGTAGTTCCAGAGTAGTAATAAGCAGAGTCCATGGCAACTTGCTATGTAACAGATCGCTATTTTACCACACAAGACTCAATAAAGATCCTGATTTGGACAAGTCTTGGTGTTTGGTGGAATCCTTTGTAGGGTAAAGAAGACCAAACACACCAGGAGGAGGATTGATGAGGGACTGAGGAGTTGGGGAGAGCTGATGAGGGGTATGGAGTTGGGTTGGAGGATGAGTGGGGTGTGAGGTTGGAGAGGGTGATGTGGGGGTGTGGGACTTGGTGGAAGCATGATGAGGGGTATGTGTTGGGGATGGGTGATGATTTGTTGCTTGAAGGGGGCTGAATGGGCCTCTCCAACTACTGTGTAACAGGATCGCGGGGGCTGAATGGGCCTCCTCCTGTTCATGTGTAACAGGCTCAAGGGGGCTGAATGGGCCTCCTTCTGTTCCTTGTAACGAGCTTAAGGGGGCTGAATGGGCCTCCTCCTGTTCCTGTGTAACAGACTCGACGAAGCTGAATGGGCATCCACCTGATCCTGTGTAACAGGCTTGAGGGGTTAATGGGCCCTATCCTGTTCCCGTGTAACACGCTTGAGGGGGTCTGGATGGGCCTCCTCCAATCCCTGTTTGACAGACTTGAAGGGGCTGAATGGGCCTCCTCCTGTTCCAGTGTAATAGGCTCGAGGAGGTTGGACGGGCCTCCTCCTGTTCCTGTGCAACAGGCTGGAGGGGCTGAGCAAGCCTCCTCCTGTCTAACAAACTCAAGGGGCTGAATGGGCCTCCTACATTTCCAGTATAACAGGTTCGAGGAGGCTGAACGGGCCTCCTCCTGTACCCATGCAACAGGCTCAAGGGGGTGCTGAATGGACTTCCTCCTCTTCCTGTGTAACAGGCTCGAGGAGTTGAATTGGCCTCCTCCTGTTCCTGTGTAACAGCCTCAAGGCGGCTGAATGGGCTCCTCCTTTTCCTGTGTATCAGACTCGAGGGAGTTGAATGGGGCTCCTCCTGTTACTTTGTAACAGGTTCAAGGGTGCTGAAAGGGCTTCCTCCTGTTCCTGTGTTGCAGACTCATTGGGGGCGGAATGGGCCTCCTCCTGTTCCTGTGCAACAGACTCGAGGGGGCTGAATGGGCCTCCTTCTGTTCATGTGTAACAGGTTTGAGGGGGGTTAATGGGCCCCATCCAGTTCCTGTGGAAAAGCTCGAGGAGGCTGAAGCGCCTCCTCCTAATCCTGTGTAGGCTTGAGGAGCTGAATTGGCCTCCTCCTGTATCTGTGTAACTGGCTCAAAGAGGCTGAATGGGCCTCCTTCTGTTCCTATGTATCAGACCCATGGAGGCTGAATGGGCCTCCTTCTTTTCTTGTGCATCAGACCCGTGGGGGCTGAATGATCCTCCTTGTTGTAACAGGCTCCAGGAGCTTGAAAGGATTCTTCCTGTAACTGTGTGATGCACGATCAATTGCACAAAGACTAAGGTTGGGTACAACTTTGGCTTTATTGCAGTCAGATGCGTGGCCTCCTGCTGCAACTGGCGAAATGGCAGATCAATGGAGGACGCGCATATTTATACTCCTCCTACTGGGTGGAGCCAGCCGGCAGGGGCTACTGGCGAACCTGTAATACAGGTCCGACCTTACATCCCCTAATACAGGTGCACAGCGGTTCACCCCATTCACCCCCTGTTAAAAATGAGTCCGGCGGGGTGGTGTGGAACTATATACAGTGTTGAGAATTATGTACAGTATCTTAGAAAAGAAGTGGGGGAGGAAAAAAAGTGACACTGATAAAGATTATTATGAACAGGTCTTTTGTGTTTTAATTACAAATCTGGTGCCTGTAAGTCATTGGAGCAGTCAAGGGTCAAAGATGTTGGAACTCCACGGCCTGTTGGGCTGGAATTGACCGCGCATTAGCCCAGGGTGTCCCAACACTATGCATGCTATTTTGTTGGATTCTACAGGTCTCCTCCTGTTCCTGTGTAACCGGTTCAAAGGGACTGAATGGGTCACCTCCTGTTCCTGTGTAATAGGCTCGAGGGGGCTGAATGGGCCTCTTCCTGTTACTGTGCAACAGGCTTGAGGGGGCTGACTGGGCCTCCTCCTGTTCCTGTGTAACAGGCTTGTGGGGGCTGAGGCCTCCTCCTGTTACTGTGTAACAGGCTTGTGGGGGCTGAATGGGTCTCCTCCTGTTACTGTGTAACAGGCTTGTGGGGGCTGAATGGGTCTCCTCCTGTTCCTGTGTAACAGGCTTGTGGGGGCTGAATGGGTCTCCTCCTGTTCCTGTGTAACAGGCTTGTGGGGGCTGAATGGGTCTCCTCCTGTTCCTGTGTAACAGGCTTGTGGGGGCTGAATGGGCCTCCTCAGATAAACAATCAAACAATTAGATTGACATTGCCAATGGGAAAGATGTTTAAAGGGATTCCATGTGATGACTGTGAGATACCCTCAATTACGACACAGGAGAGAAGATTGGTAATTCAAAGGCTTTAATCATCAGAGAACTGAACAGCAGCCGAGAAGTGTGCTCACCACATGCTGCCGAGTGAGCCTCACCTTATATACCGTTTCCTGGGGGCGGAGCCAGAAGCGGAGTCCCCCAGGGTTCTAAGTCCGGTCTTAAAGGGCCAATGTATTAAAGGTAAGGTACAGTTACAGCAGCTACTGATACCATTCATCACAGACTGCTTGCTTGCGTAGAGAGAGTTAATCCAGACAGCAAACATGGTCTGAGATCATGATTTATTCATTTAATTTTATTAGTTAATGATTTGTGACAAAGATGCTGAATTAGGAAACCCCAGTAAACATTGTCCATCAAATATTTTGAAAGTCTTTCGATAAGGTAAAGCTCATCAATATTCTGTATCGTTTGAATAAAGTGAATTACTGAAGACACCCTGAAGTGAAACCCTGAAACCATAACAGGCAGATGGTGGTGTGCAGTGGTAATGTCCCTGGGCTAGTAATCCTGGGACCCAGGGTAATGCTGTGGGGAAACCAGCATGGACCCCCCCATGGCAGATGGGCTGAATGTGCCTCCTCCTGTTCCTATGTAACAGGCTCAAGGGTGGCTGAATGGGCCTCCTCCTGTTCCTGTGTAATAGGCTCGAGAGGGCAGAATGGGCCTCCTCCTGTTCCTGTGTAACAGGCTCGAGGCAGCTAAATGGGCCTCCTCTTGTTCCTGTGTAACAGACTAGAGGGAGACTGAATTGCCTCCTCCTGTTGCTCCATAACAGACTCGAGGGGGCAGAATGGGCCACCTCCTGTTCCTGTGTGACAGACTAGAGGGAGACTGAATTGCCTCCTCCTGTTGCTCTGTAACAGACTCGAGGGGGCAGAATGGGCCACCTCCTGTTCCTGTGTAACAGGCTCGAAAGGGACTGAATGGGCCTCCTCCTGTTCCTGGGTAACAGGCTCAAGTGTTCAATTGAAAGCGGGATGGTCAGGAAACCCTTTTCGGATTATCGTCAAAACCCCCACTTGATTCGCTAATGTACTTCAGGTGAAGGAAATCTGCCCATCCTTACCCTGTCTGGCTGACAGGTGGCTCCAGTCTCCCAGTGAGTGCCCCTCAGAAAAGGTCGAACAGCAATTCGGGGTGGAATGGGCAATCATCCTGCCCTTGCCTGTGGCACCAACTCATGAATGGCAACACACACCCTTAGACGATAGACATAAAGACACCCAGACCCTGAAACCCGTACACCCAGAGCCATTTCCTCATTCATTGAGTTTTTCTACTGGAAGCAGATGAGGAGAGCGAAGACCAGGCATGAAGCAATTTCCCGTAATAACTGGGATGGCTACGGAGCGGGGCCCCCGAATTGAGAGTCGTCAGGGGTACAGTGGTTGGCTGAGGGGTGGTAGGCAGCTCCACCCTCACTACGCACTTGCCAACGTTCCCGACCCTGTCGACCGCGACCAGCTCCACCTCGGGGAAACAGCAGGAGGCGCTGTAGTTGGCGGCGGTCCTGTTCATCTCCAGCTCACGCGTCTCCAAGGTGCCGTTACCGAGGCGACTGTAAATGTTGGTGATCCCCGATCCCGAGTCGCTGAGCACAGCCTCCAACCTCCAGGTCTCCTGACTACAGTTGGCACCTGGCACAGGTGGGCAAGAGTATTCCAGCTGGGTGGTGGTGCAGTTTGGGGAGCTGAGGTCCTCGACCTGTGGGCACAGACAGTAAAGTGAAGGAGATGCAGCGAGAGGGGTATGGACCCTTAATACATCCTGATATGATTCTCATCACACACGATGCACTCTCTCAGTACTGATCCTCTGGCAGTGCAGTACTCCCTCAATACTGACCCTCTGACAGTGCAGCACTCCCTCAGTACTGGCCCTCCGACAGTGCAGCACTCCCTCAGTCCTGATCCTCCGACAGTGCAGCACTCCCTCAGTACTGACCCTCTGACAGTGCAGTACTCCCTCAGTACTGACCCTCTGACAGTGCAGCACTCCCTCAGTACTGGCCCTCCGACAGTGCAGCACTCCCTCAGTCCTGATCCTCCGACAGTGTAGCACTTCCTCAGTACTGATCCTCCGAAAGTGCAGCACTCCCTCAGTACTGACCCTCTGACAGTGCAGCACTCCCTCAGTACTGACCCTCTGACAGTGCAGCACTCCCTCAGTACTACTGACCCTCTGACAGTGCAGCACTCCCTCAGTACCGACCCTCTGACAGTGCGGCACTCCCTCAGTACTGACCCTCTGACAGTGCAGCGCTCCCTCAGCACTGACCCTCTGACAGTGCAGCACTCCCTCAGAACTGACCCTCTGACAAAGCAGCACTCCCTCAGTACTGACCCTCTGACAGTGCAACGCTCCCTCATAGAACATAGAACAGTACAGCACAGAACAGGCCCTTCGGCCCTCGATGTTGTGCCGAGCAATGATCACCCTACTCAAACCCACGTATCCACCCTATACCCGTAACCCAACAACCCCCCCCCCCCCCTTAACCTTACTTTTTAGGACACTATGGGCAATTTAGCATGGCCAATCCACCTAACCCGCACATCTTTGGACTGTGGGAGGAAACCGGAGCACCCGGAGGAAACCCACGCACACACGGGGAGGACGTGCAGACTACGCACAGACAGTGACCCAGCCGGGAATCGAACCTGGGACCCTGGAGCTGTGAAGCATTTATGCTAACCACCATGCTACCGTGCTGCCCCCCAGTTCTGACCATCCCATTAATGTTAGAATGAGGGAGTAAAGGCTGTTTTCTCTGCCTCTCCCAAGTTGGAATCTCCATAAATCCCCGTACCTGGTCCCTGACAGTGAGATAGAGCACGTCATAATTGAAGTCATTGGTTTCGGTGGAGGTGGCTTCGATGGTGATGGTGGTGGTCGTCCCAGTCGCTGTGCCATTAGGAACGATGAAATAGGCAACAGCAGAAACACTCTCGTTCCCCCGAAGCGTGACGCTGGGAATGAGAGATAGTGAGAATTATACGGAATGATCAATCACGGAAACAGGAGTCTGGATTCTCCGATTCTGGGCTATGTCCCCAGGCCGAAGTGGGAACGGTGGTGTTTTTCGCCAGACAAACTGGCACACACCGGTCACCGATTCCCCGTTTTACTGAGGGCTAGCAGGACGGCAGCCTAGAGCACCCGGCTCTAGCTGCTGATACCCCTGGAGAATTGCCGGGTCTGTGGCTGCGCATACGCATGGTGGAGGCGCTCGCGGACCCGGCCCGCAAAATATTCCCCTACCTTCGGCTGGCTCGCGCACCCCCTGCCCCGCGCATCCAGGACCGCCTCACCTCAGTGTCCCCAGATCCGAACAATGTCCCCCCCACCCACATATCAGCCCTCCCCCCACCATTGTTGCGCTGGACTTAGTCCGCAGCCGCCAAGCTGAGTTCCTGACGGATGTGACCACACATCTCACGCGCCGTCGGGAACTCGGCCAGACCGAGTGGTGCATCGGGGGGGGGCCCTCAGGCAAGGGCCTGAGGCCATCGATACGTGCGCGGCGTACTCCCAGAGTGCGCCGTTTTGGAGGGGTATGATTCTCTGCCCATTCGCCGAACGTGATTTCGGCGACGGCGGCTGGAGAATGCAGCCAAAGATATTTGACCATCCGCTGTGTGTTTGAGTTTCCACTGCACATGAGGTTCTGCAGACCCGCTCTTCATTTCTAATCTGTATCTAACCTCGTGTTGTACCTGTCCTGGGAGTTTTGATGGGGACAGTGTAGAGGAGCTTTACTCTGTATCTAACCCGTGCTGTACCTGTCCTGAGAGTGTTTGATGGGGACAGTATAGAGGGAGCTTTACTCTGTATCTAACCCTGTGCTGTACCTGTCCTGGGAGTATTTGATGGGGATAGTGTGGAGGATGCTTTACTCTGTATCTAACCCCGTGCTGTATCTGTCCTGGGAGTATTTGATGTGGACAGTGTAAAGGAAGCTTTACTCTGTATCTAACCCCGTGCTGTACCTGTCCTGGGAGTGTTTGATGGGGACAGTGTAGAGGAAGCTTTACTTTGTATCTAACCCCGTGCTGTACCTGTGCTGGGAGTATCTGATGTGGACAGTGTAGGGAAGCTTTACTCTGTACCTAACCTCATGCTGTACCTGTCCTGGGAGTGTTTGATGGGGACAGTGTATAGAGAGCTTTACTCTGTATTCAACCCCATGTGAACCAGCCCTGGGAGTGTTTGATGGGGACAGTGTATCACAGAATCAGAGAAAAATACAGTGCAGAAAGGGCCCTTTGGCCCATCGAGTCTGCACAACCGCATGATCTGCCAAGCCGAAGCCCATTTGCACCTCAATCAGGTCACCCCTCAGCCTTATCTGCTCCAGTGAAAATAATCCCAGCCTATCCAACTTCTCTTTATAACTTAAATGTTCCAACCCAGGCAACATCCTGGTGAACAGGGCCGGCCCAAGGTACCGGCAACTCGGGCAGTCGCCCGGGGCGCCATGTGTAAGGGGGCGCCAGAGACTCGGGTCCCGCGCATGCGCAGTTGGGCCGGTGCCAACCAGCGCATGCGCGGTGGCCGCCCTCCCTAGGGCGGCCCACTTCGCCCCCCCTCCGTCCCCCCTCCCCCCTCCGCCCCCGCCCCCCCCCGCCTCCACCCCCGCCCCCCCCCCCTCCGCCCCCCCCCCCCCCCCCCCTCCCGCCCCCTGCCCCCCCCCCCTCCGCTCCGCCCCCCCTCCGGCTCCGCCCCCCCTCCAGCTCCGCCCCCCCCTCCGGCTCCCCCCCCTCGCCCCCCCCGCCCCGCCCCGGCCCCGCCGCGGCCCCGCCCCCGCCTCGGCCCGCCCTCCCCGCGCCTCGCCCCCCCCCCCCGCCTCGGTCCCCGCCCCCCGCCTCGGCCCCCCCCCCCGGCACTGAAGTTCAGCTTGCCCGGGGCGCCAGCAACCCTAGGGCCGGCGCTGCTGGTGAATCTCCTCTGCATTCGTTCCAGTGCAATCACATCCTTCCTATAATGTGGTGAGCAGAATTGCACACAGCACTCCAGCTGTGGCCTCACCAAAGTTCTATACAGCTCTAACATGACCTCCCTGCTTTTATGATACACTTGCCTCTATTGATAAAGGCAAGTGTCCCATATGTCTTTTCCACCACCCTATTAACCTACCCTTCTGCCTTCAGAGATGTATTTACAAATACTCCAAGGTCTCTTTGTTCCTCAGGACATCCCAGTATTTCCTTGTCAAATTGTTCCTTCTAAAGTGTAAAACCTCACACTTTTCAGGATTAAATTCCATCTGCCATTTTCTGCCCATTTGACCATCCTGTCTGTATCATCCCGTAACCCAAGACTTTCAGCCTTACTGTTAACCAACCGTCCTATATTTGTGTCATCCTTAAACTTACTGATCCTCACCCCCCACATACTCATCGAAGTCATTTATATAAATGACAAATAATAGGGGACCCAGCACAGATCCCTCTGGTGCCCCACTGGACACTGGCTTCCAGTGTAGAGGAAGCTTTACTCTGAATCTAACCCCGTGCTGTATCAGTCACAGAATCCCAGAATCCCTGCAGTGCAGAAGAGGACCCTTTGGCCCATCACGTCTGCACCGACCCTCCCAAAGAGCATTCTACCTGCCCTCATCCCCAGAACCCCACCTACCCTTTGACACTAAGGAGCAATTTAGCAAGGCCAATCCACCTAACCTGCACATTTTTGGACTGTGGGAGGAAACCGGAGCACCCGAGGGAAACTCACGCACACATGGGGAGAATGTGCAAACTCCACACACTGACCCAAGGCCGGCATTGAACCCGGGTCTCTCGTGCGATTGAGCCGCCCACTGTATAGGGCTGTATAGGGTTTTTTTAAGCTTTATCTAACCCCGTGCTGTACGTTTGATGTGTTTATACCTGGATGGAACGATCCGTTGAGCAAAGTTCAGATCATCTCTGACAGTCAGGGTGTATGTTGCCGGTGGCCCCTCTAATTTCAGAGTAACGGTCACGTTGAATTCCTGTCCTGACCGGACAATTTCATCATCCTCTACCTAAATGGAGAGACACACACCGACTGGATGGTCAGATACACCAGCTTCGTCATTTCTATCCATCCACAGTCGCATGGAACTGTTCCTGTAATCTAATAAGTGACAAACAGTCTGCCGAACTGGACTCCCGGGAGACAGAGTTGCAGTGGGAGAGAGAGTGAGACTGAGAAAGACAGAGATAGAACGCGAGATTGAGAGAGAGGCAAAAATTGAGTGTGTGCAAGAGACAGAGAGAGACAGAAAGAGGCAGAATTTGAGTGACACAGAGAGTGAGTGCAGAGAGAGATAGAGCAAAAGCAAGGCAGAAGTTTTGTGAGACAGAGAGAGAGATTGAGAGAGACAGGTAGACAGAGAGAGATTGCGAGAGAGACAGAGAAGAGATTGAGACAGATAGATGTAGAGAGTGTGGTGAGATAACCACTGTAGTTATGCGTACTGCAGTAGGGGGATGCCTGTACCTGTAATACAGGTTCCTCCGGTGAGCCCCTGCCAGCTAGCTCCGCCCACAGGGAGCTTGTGTATAAATATGCATGTGAGACTCAGACCTTTAGTCTACAGTTGCAGATGGAGGGACAACATCGTACAACAATAAAGCCTCTATTGTACCAGTCTCTCGGCTTTGAGTATAAGTGTTAGCGCTACAGAGAGATTGCGAAAGAGACAAAGAGAGAGGGATAGAAAATGATTTAGAGAGAGAGATTGCGAGGGACATAGAGAGATTGAGTGAGGTAGATTGAGAGACAGAGAGAGTGATAGGGAGAGAGAGGGAGATTGAGAGATTGGAAAAGCGATTGAGTGAGACAGATATTGTGAGAGAGACAGAGAATGAGATTGAGAGAGTGACAGGGAGAGAGAGTGTGAGACTGAAAAGGGAGGGAGAGAGACTGAGAGAGATGGAGTGAGATAATATCGAGGGACAGAGAGAGAGGGAGACTGAGAGAGAAAGAGAATGGAACTGAGAGAGACAGAGAGTGAGATTGAGAGAGACAGAGCGAGTGAGACTGAGAGACAGAGAGTGTGACTGAGAGAGACAGAGAGTGAGATTGAGAGAGAGTGAGATTGAGAGAGACAGAGAGAGTGAGACTGAGAGAGACAGAGAGAGTAAGATTGAGTGAGACAGAGAAAGTGAGATTGAGAGAGGCAGAGTGAGAGGGTTTGGGGGCCAGAAAGTTATTGAGAGGGTGAAAGAGATGAGGTGGAGGCTGAAGTGTTAATCTTTGGGATATGCTAGTGTTTGACTGCTGATGTGTCCCAGGCACGAGTCAGTTCTGTGTTAGACTCTTGTGAGAGTAGTTGGGGTCAGGCCCAGGAGAACATGCCTGTAGCTTCATTATGGAGTGGAAAGAACAGGTCTTCAGCAGTTTATGTCTCTGCAAATTTAATGAGGTTTTACAACCCTGATGGGAACATTAAAAAAACACAATGGAGAAAAAATGAGCAGTTGCTCAGCACCATCAATTTGGGAAAGTTCCACCCTCTCCCACAATCAGTATCAGGGCACCACCACACCCCCACCCCACCACCAGTATTGGGAACGTCTTACTCACCCCCACACCCCCACCATCAGAATCGGGGCTCCCCCCACCCCCACCATCAGTATCGGGGCTACCACCATCCCCCACCGTCAGTAGCGGAGCTCACCCCCACCATCAGAATCGGGGCTCCCCCCAGCCCCACCATCATATTGGGCTCTCCCCCACCATCAGAATCGGGCTCCCCCCACCCCACCATCAGTATTGGGGCTCTCCCCCACACCATCAGAATTGGGGTCCCCACCCCCATCAGTATCGGGGCTCTCCCCCCCATCAGTATTGGGGCTCCCCCCAACCCCACCATCAGTATCGGGGCTCCCCCCCCCCACCATCAGTATTGGGGCTCCCCCCACCCCACCATCAGTATCGGGGCTCCCCCCACCCCCACCATCAGTATCGGGGCTACCACCATCCCCCACCGTCAGTAGCGGAGCTCACCCCCACCATCAGAATCGGGGCTCCCCCAGCCCCACCATCAGTATTGGGCTCCCCCCACACCATCAGAATCGGGGCTCCCCCCAGCTCCACCATCAGTATTGGGGCTCTCCCCCCACCATCAAATCGGGGCTCCCCCCAGCCCCACCATCAGTATTGGGGCTCTCCCCCACACCATCAGAATTGGGGCTACCCCCCACCATCAGTATCGGGGCTCCCCCCCACCATCAGTATTGGGGCTCCCCCAACCCCACCATCAGTATCGGGGCTCCCCCCCCCCACCATCAGTATTGGGGCTCCCCCCACCCCACCATCAGTATCGGGGCTCCCCCCACCCCCACCATCAGTATCGGGGCTAGCACCATCCCCCACCATCAGTAGCGGAGCTCACCCCCACCATCATATCGGGGCTCCCCCACCCCACCATCAGTATCGGGCTCCCCCCACCCCCACCATCAGTATTGGGGCTCCCCCCACCCCCACCGTCAGTAGCGGAGCTCACCCCCACCATCAGTATCGGGCTAGCACCATCCCCCACCGTCAGTAGCGGAGCTCACCCCCCATCAGTATCGGGGTTCCCCCCCCCACACACAAAACAAACATAACACGAATCCCGCCCCAATTGGGCTCCCCTGAGGGTGCACCTCTGGCACTTACCTTTATACTGATGGGCACTGCCAGATGGGCACTGCCAGGTGCATGGGACCAGCACGTCCCTTGCCTCCTCTCTGTCCAGACTGGGGCTATACTTACCTATGTGCCCCCTCCCCAATGGAGCCCCCTTGGCGGATTCATGTTTATCCAGAACTGTTGTCTTGGGCCGAATGCTCCATTCTTGTCGCCGTTCTCACTGGCGGTCACCGCAGGCTCAAATCAGTGCCCCATCCTATTACTGTTTATTGAATCATGGAATTTACAGTGCAGAAGGCGCCATTCAGCCCATCGAGTTTGCACCGGCCCCTGGTAAGAGCACCCTACCCAAACCCACACCTCCACCCTATCCCTGGAACCCCACCTCACCTTTTTTTTGACACACTAAGGGCAATTTAGCACAGCCAATTCACCTGATCTGCACATCTTTGGACAGTGGGAGGAAACCGGAGCACCCGGAGGAAACCCACGCAGACACGGGGAAACGTGCAGACTCCGCACAGACAGTGACCCAAGCCGGGAATCGAAACAGGGACCTTGGCGTTGTGAAGCAACTAACCAGCGTGCTACCATGCCGCCCTTGTTGAAAGGTGGGATAGAATATTTGTGACGGGGTAGAACAAAGGGTTAAAAATGGGGTGTAGAAGGTGTGACTGATGATGATGTACCACTGGCAGTATTGTGTTACTCTCTCTCTCTCTCTCTCTCCCACTTCTATCCATCCAGACACAGGTTGGAATCCAGCCTCAGTGCTACATGCTCACTCTGTGCACCAACTAACCCGGTGTGAAGCAGATACCAGATTGTCTACCCTCTGCACTCGGACCAAGTAGTGCTGTGAACACATTGGCACCAGATATACGGGAAGGCCGGACTTGGTGAGCAGTACTGTACCGTAAATGTAGCCCGGGAGCTGGAGATGAGCGTGGTGGACAGTCTCTGGAACATATTCCCCATCCCATCCTGTCCCCGCAGCAGAATGAAGAAAGACACCCTCGGGATCGACTCAATCTCCACCAGGTAGGTGTCGGCGGAGAGCGTCTCATTCAGGATGGTTCCATTCTGCAAGGTGCCCCCGTTCACATCCACCAGGAGTAACTCAGAGATTGACGAGTTTGGGAAGAGAGGGAGACCAATCACGGAGACCATTAGTGTTGCGTTCCGATCTGGGGAGGGAACAGGCCAGAGAGAATGACCAGAGAGCCAAAAACTGCGGAAATGTACCCCTCAAATTGTGACGGAACTTTCAGAGTTCGTAAAACGTAGAGTGAGGATCAGATTGAAGTGGACCGAAACACAGTGAAAGTGAGAGTCAGTGTGTGGAACCCGTACCCCAGTGAGAGTCAGTGTGTGTGGGAACCCGTGCCCCAGTGAGAGTCAGTGTGTGTGGAACCCGTACCCCAGTGAGAGTCAGTGTGTGTGGAACCCAACCCCCAGTGAGAGTCAGTGTGTGTGGATCCCATACCCCAGTGAGAGTGAGTGTGTGTGGAACTCGTACCCCAGTGAGAGTCAGTGTGTGGGGAACCCGTACCCCAGTGAGAGTCAGTGTGTGTGGAACCCATACCCAGTGAGAGTCAGTGTGTGTGGCCCGTACCCCAGTGAGAGTCAGTGTGTGTGGGAACCCGTACCCCAGTGAGAGTCAGTGTGTGTGGAACCCGTACCCCAGTGAGAGTCAGTGTGTGGAACCCGTACCCCAGTGAGAGTCAGTGTGTGTGGAACCCATACCCCAGTGAGAGTCGGTGTGTGTGTGGAACCCGTACAGCAGTGAGAGTCAGTGTGTGTGGGACCCGTACCCCAGTGAGAGTCAGTGTGTGTGGGAACCCGTACTCCAGTGAGAGTCAGTGTGTGTGGAACCCGTACCCCAGTGAGAGTCAGTGTGTGTGGATCCCATACCCCAGTGAGAGTGAGTGTGTGTGGAACTCGTACCCCAGTGAGAGTCAGTGTGTGTGGAACCCATACCCAGTGAGAGTCAGTGTGTGTGGAACCCGTACCCCAGTGAGAGTCAGTGTGTGTGGGAACCCGTACCCCAGTGAGAGTCAGTGTGTGTGGAACCCGTACCCCAGTGAGAGTCAGTGTGTGTGGAACCCGTACCCCAGTGAGAGTCAGTGTGTGGGAACCCGTACCCCAGTGAGAGTCAGTGTGGTGGAACCCATACCCAGTGAGAGTCAGTGTGTGTGGAACCCATACCCCAGTGAGAGTCAGTGTGTGTGGAACCCGTACCCCAGTGAGAGTCAGTGTGTGTGGAACCCGTACCCCAGTGAGAGTCAGTGTCTGTGGAACCTGTACCCCAGTGAGAGTCAGTGTGTGTGGAACCCTACCCCAGTGAGAGTCAGTGTGTGGAACCCATACCCCAGTGAGAGTCAGTGTGTGTGGAACCCGTACCCCAGTGAGAGTCAGTGTGTGTGGAACCCGTACCCCAGTGAGGGTCAGTGTGTGGAACCCGTACCCCAGTGGAGTCAGTGGTGTGGAACCTGTACCCCAGTGAGAGTGAGTGTGTGTGGAACTCGTACCCCAGTGAGAGTCAGTGTGTGTGGAACCCTTACCCCAGTGAGAGTCAGTGTGTGTGGAACCCATACCCAGTGAGAGTCAATGTGTGTGGAACCCTACCCCAGTGAGAGTCAGTGTGTGTGGAACCCATACCCCAGTGAGAGTCAGTGTGTGGAACCCGTACCCAGTGAGAGTCATGTGTGTGGGAACACGTACCCCAGTGAGGCAGTGTGTGTGGAACCCGTACCCCAGTGAGAGTCAGTGTGTGTGTGGAACCCGTACCCCAGTGAGAGTGTGTGTGTGGAACTCGTACCCCATGAGAGTCAGTGTGTGTGGAACCCGTACCCCAGTGAGAGTCAGTGTGTGTGGAACCCGTACCCCAGTGAGAGTCAGTGTGTGTGGAAACCCGTTACCCCAGTGAGAGTCAGTGTGTGTATGGAACCCATTACCCCAGTGAGAGTCAGTGTGTGTGGAACCCGTACCCCAGTGAGAGTCAGTGTGTGTGGAACCCATACCCCAGTGAGAGTCAGTGTGTGTGGAACCCGTACCCCAGTGAGAGTCAGTGTGTGGGGAACCCGTACCCAGTGAGAGTCAGTGTGTGTGGGACCCACCCCAGTGAGAGTCAGTGTGTGTGGGAACCTGTACCCCAGTGAGAGTCATGTGTGTGGAACCCGTACCCCAGTGAGAGTCAGTGTGTGTGGGACCCGTACCCCAGTGAGAGTGAGTGTGTGTGGAACTCGTACCCCAGTGAGAGTCAGTGTGTGGGAACCCGTACCCCAGTGAGAGTCAGTGTGTGTGGAACCCGTACCCCAGTGAGAGTCAGTGTGTGGAACCCGTACCCCAGTGAGAGTCAGTGTGTGTGGAACCCGTACCCCAGTGAGAGTCAGTGTGTGTGGGAACCCGTACCCCAGTGAGAGTCATGTGTGTGGGAACCCGTACCCCAGTGAGAGTCAGTGTGTGTGGAACCCGTACCCCAGTGAGAGTCAGTGTGTGTGGAACCCATACCCCAGTGAGAACAGTGTGTGTGGTACCCGTACCCCAGTGAGAGTCAGTGTGTGTGGAACCCGTACCCCAGTGAGAGTCAGTGTGTGTGGAACCTGTACCCCAGTGAGAGTCATGTGTGTGGAACCCGTGCCCCAGTGAGAGTCAGTGTGTGTGGAACCCGTACCCCAGTGAGAGTCAGTGTGTGTGGAACCTGTACCCCAGTGAGAGTCAGTGCGTGTGGAACCCGTACCCCAGTGAGAGTCAGTGTGTGTTAACCTGTACCCAGTGAGAGTCAGTGGTGTGGAACCCGTACCCCAGTGAGAGTCAGTGTGTGGAACCCGTACCCCAATGAGTCAGTGTGTGTGGACCCGTACCCCAGTAGAGTCAGTGTGTGTGGAACCCGTACCCCAGTGAGAGTCAGTGTGTGGAATCCGTACCCCAGTGAGAGTCAGTGTGTGTGGAACCCATACCCCAGTGAGAGTCAGTGTGTGTGAGACCCATACCCCAGTGAGAGTCAGTGTGTGTGGACCCGTACCCCAGTGAGAGTCAGTGTGTGGGAACCCGTACCCCAGTGAGAGTCAGTGTGTGGAATCCGTACCCCAGTGAGAGTCAGTGTGTGTGGAACCTGCACCCCAGTGAGAGTCAGTGCGTGTGGAACCCGTACCCAGTGAGAGTCAGTGTGTGTGGAACCCGTACCCCAGTGAGAGTCAGTGTGTGTGGAACCCGTACCCAGTGAGAGTCAGTGTGTGTGGAACCCGTACCCCAGTGAGAGTCAGTGTGTGTGGAACCCGTACCCCTGAGAGTCAGTGTGTGTGGAACCTGTACCCCAGTGAGAGTCTGTGTGTGTGGAACCTGCACGCTCGATTAGCTCACCGGGATTGGGGCGTCCAGTCTGGACAGTGAGTCCAGGATGAGGTCCTTCGAAAGCCATGACAATATCATAGTTGAAGTCAATCAGACTCTGACCTAAAAGGGGAAATACGTTGATTATCGCTCAAAGTTTCTCCATTCGGATTTTGGCTGTTTAATGCAAAAATAGAAGGTGGCATTCCCAATTTCGCAAAGAATTTTCCTGCCGGAATTATCAGAGATCGATATATACTTGCCTCAACCATTCCTGACGAGATAGGCTTCACCTCAGGAATCAGACAAATAAACCTTCTCTCTGTGGCCTCGAATGCAAGTGTATCATTCGTTAACAAAGAGACCAAAACTATGCACAATATTCCAGATTTGCAGAGCCACAGAGATGAATGTCGGCAGTTTGGAGGAAAAGGGAATTGAGCAGTTGGAAAATTTTTGTGCCGGTGGATGGTTTATAGGAAAGGGGATAGCGTGGCACTTTGCGGCTTGGAAATAAAACCATGCCTGGGAAAACTGTGTTCGAAGTCGGATTGCATTGGGGGAAGGTGATGGGAAGCAGTGACTGCTCGGCCAAGCGAGGCATCACCTAATGAAGCCCCAGGAACCGCTTTGATGCAGACAGAGAATGGAAGTCGCTCCAAAGTCGCTGGATGTTTGGATTTGAATGGCTGCCAGTTCTCCTCGCACTCCATCTGGATATATCGTGGTGTTGTTGTTCAGGGTGTTTATATATCGGGGTGTTTATAATCGGGTGTTTATATCGGGGTGTTGAAGATCGCGGTGTTTATAAGACCATAAGACAGAGGAGCAGAATTAAGCCACTTGGCCCATCGAGTTTGCTCCGCCATTCAATCGTGGCTGATATTTTTCTCATCCCCATTCTCCTGCCTTTCTCCCCATAACCCATGATCCCCTTATTAATCAGAACCTATCTATCTCTGTCTTAAAGACACTCAGTGAATTGGCCTCCGCAGTTTTCTGCGGTGAAGAGTTCCACAGATTCACCACCCTCTGGCTGAAGAATTCCTCCTCATCTCTGTTTTGAAGGATCATCCCTTTATCTGAGATGGTGTTCTCTGGTTCTAGTTTTTCCTACAAGTGGAAACATCCTCTGCACGTCCACTCGATCCAGGCCTCGCAGTATCTTGTACGTTTCATCATAAGATCCCCTCTCATCCTTCGAAACTCCAATGAGTACAGACCCAGAGTCCTCAAACGGTTCTCTTACGACAAGTTCTTCATTCCAGGGATCATTCTTGTGAACCTCCTCTTGACCCTTTCCAAGGTCAGCACATCCTTCCTTGGATACAGGGCCCAAAACTGCTCACAATACTTCAATGGTGTCTGACCAGAACCTTCTACAGCCTTAGAAGTACATCCCTGGTCTTGTATTCTAGCCCTCTTGACATGAATGCTGATATTGCATTTGGCTTCTTAACTGCCGACTGTACTTGCACATTGACCTTAAGAGAATCGTGAACAGGACACCCAAGTCCCTTTGTGCTTCTGCTTTCCGAAGCATTTCCCCATTTACAAATAGTCTGTGCCTAGATTCCTCCTTCCAAGTGCATAACCTCACACTTTTCCACGTATTTCATTTGCCCCTTCATTGCCCACTCTCCTAGCTTGTCCAAGTCCTTCTGCAGCCCCCTTGCTTCCTCAATACTACCTGTTCCTCGACAGATCTTTGTATCATCTGCATATTTAGCAACAGTGCCTTCAGTACCTTCTTCCAATCATTAATGTATATGGTAAAAAGTTGTGGTCCCAGCACAGACCCCTGAGCACACCACTTGTCACCGGCTGCCATCCTGAAAAGACCCCTTTATCCCCACTCTTTGCCTTCTGCCAGTCAGCCATCCTCTAGCCATGCCAGGATCTTACCCTTAACACCATGGCTTTTAACTTATTTAACAGTCTCCTGTGCAGCACCTTGTCAAGGCCTTCAAAAATCCAAATAAATCACGTCCACTGATTCTCCTTTGTCTAACTTGCTTGTTACCTCCTCAAGAACTCAAACAGATTTGTTAGACATGACTTCCCTTTGACAAAGACATGCTGGCTCAGTCCTATTTTACCATGCACTTGCAAGTGCTTCGCGATCTCATCTTTAATACAGACTCTAAATCTTACCAATGACCGAAGTCAGGCTAACCAGCCTATAATTTCCTATCTTCAGCCTCCCTCCCTTCTTAACAGTGGTGTTACATTAGCCACCTTCCAGTCCTCTGGGACCCTTCCTGCCTCCAGTGATTCCTGAAAGATCATCACTAATGTCTCCACAATTTTCTCAGCTATCTCTTTTAGGATCCTTGGGTGTAGTCCATCCTGTCCAGGTATTTATCCACCTTCAGACCTTTCAGTTTCCCCAGAACATTCTCCTTGTAATGGTCACTGCACTCACCTCTGCCCCCTGGTTTCCTGAAGCTCTGGCATCCCACTGGTGTCTTCCATGGTGAACCTGATGCAAAGTAACTATTCAGTTCCTCTGCCATTTCTTGTTTCCTATTATTACTTCTCCAGCCACATTTTCTACTGTCCAATATCTATTTTGCCTCTCTCTAACCTATTCTATATAGAAAAAATCTCTTCCTATCTTCCTTTATATTACTAGCTAGCTTGCACTCATACTTCATCTTCTCCCCCCTTATTGCTTTTTTAGTTGTCCTCTGCTCACTTTTAAAGGCTTCCAATCCTCTGGATTCCCACTAATCCTCGCCACTTTGTATGCTTTTTCCTTAGCCTTTATGCTGTCCTTGACATCCCTCGTCAGCCATGGATGCCCTGTCCTCCCCTTAGCATGTTTTCTTTGCCTTGGAATGAATTTTTGTTGTGCCTCCCTATTGAGCCCCCAAAACTCTTGCCATTGCTGTTCCAATGTCTTCCCTGCTGAGCTTGTTCTCCAATCAACTCGGGCCAGCTCCGTGCTAATGTCTTTGCAGTTACCCATATTTAATTATATAATTGGGGTGGTTGAGATCGTGGTCTTTATATATCGGGCTGTTTGGTTTTTGGGGTGTTTATATATCGGGGTTTGAAGATCGGGATGTTGATATACTGGTGTGTTGGTGTTTGGGGTGTTTATATATCGGGGTGTTGGTGTTCGGGGTGTTTATATATCGGGGTGTTGGTGTTCGGGGTGTTTATATATCGGGGTGTTGGTGTTCGGGGTGTTTATATCGGGGTGTTGGTGTTCGGGGTGTTTATATATCGGGGTGTTTGTGTTCGGGTGTTTATATATCGGGGTGTTGGTGTTCGGGTGTTTATATATCGGGTGTTGGTGTTCGGGTGTTTATATATCGGGTAGTGTTCGGGGTGTTTATAATATCGGGTGTTGGTGTTCAGGGTTTTTATATATCGGGGTTGGTGTTCGGGTGTTTATATATCGGGATGTTGGTGTTCGGGTGGTTTATATCGGGGTGTTTATATATCGGGTGTTGGTGTTCGGGGTGTTTATATGTCGGGGTGTTGGTGTTTGTGGTGTTTATATATCGGGTGTTGGTGTTCAGGGTGTTTATATATCGGGGTGTTGGTGTTCAGGGTGTTATATATCGGGGTGTTGGTGTTCGGGGTGTTTATATATCGGGTGTTGGTGTTCGGGGTGTTTATATATCGGGTGTTGGTGTTCGGGGTGTTTATATATCGGGGTGTTGGTGTTCAGGGTGTTTATATATCGGGGTGTTGGTGTTCAGGGTGTTTATATATCGGGTGTTGGTGTTCGCGGTGTTTATATATCGGGGTGTTGGTGTTCAGCGTGTTTATATATCGGGTTTGGTGTCAGGTGTTTATATCGGGGTGTTGGTGTTAGGGGTGTTTATATCGGCGTGTTGGTTTCGGTGTTTATATACTGGGTGTTGTGTTCGGGTGTTATATCGGGTGTTGGTGTTCAGGTGTTGATATATCGGGGTGTTGGTGTCTGGGAGTTTATATATCGGGGTGTTGTGTTCAGGTTTTATATATCGGGTGTTGGTGTCTGGTGTTTATATCGGGGTTTTGGTGTTCGGGGTGTTTATATATCGGGGTGTTGGTGTTCAGGGTGTTTATATATCGGGTGTTGGTGTTCAGGTGTTTATATATCGGTGTGTGTTTTCGCGGTGTTTATATATCGGGTGTTGTGTTCACGGTTTATATATCGGTGTTGGTGTCATGGTGTTTATATGTCGGGGTGTTGGTGGTTGGGGTGTTTATATATCGGCGTGTTGGTGTTCGGGGTGTTTATATATCGGGGTGTTGGTGGTTCTGGGTGTTTATATCTCGGGGTGTTGGTTTTCGGGGTGTTTATATATCGGGGGTGTTGGTGTCGGGGTGTTTATATATCGGGGGTTGGTGTTCGGGGTGTTTATATATCGGGGTGTTGGTGTTCGGGGTGTTTTATATCGGGGTGTTGGTGTTCGGGGTGTTTATATATCGGGTGTTGGTGTTCGGGGTGTTTATATATCGGGGTTGTTGGTGTCGGGGTGTTTATATATCGGGGTGTTGGTGTTCGGGGTGTTTATATATCGGGTGGTTGGTGTTCGGGGTGTTTATATATCGGGGTGTTGGTGTTAGGGGGTGTTTATTATCGGGGTGTTGGTGTTGGGGTGTTTATATATCGGGGTGTTGGTGTTTCGGGGTGTTTATATATCGGGGTGTTGGTGTTTCGGGGTGTTTAATAGTCGGGTGTTTGGGTGTTTCGGGGGTGTGTTATATATCGGGTTGTTGGGTGTTCGGGGGTGTTTATATAGTCGGGGTGTTTGGTGTTCGGGGTGTTTATATATCAGGGGTGTTGGTGTTCGGGGTGTGTTTATATATCGGGTGTTGGTGTTCGGGGTGTTATAATATCGGGGTGTTGGTGTCGGGGTGTTTATATATCGGGGTGTTGGTGTTACAGGGTGTTTATATATCCGGGTGTTTGTGTCGGGGTGTTTATATATCGGGGTGTTGGTGTTCGGGGTAGTTTATATAGTCGGGTGTTGGTGTTCGGGGCTGTTATATAGTCGGGGTGTTGGTGTATGGGGTTGTTTATATGTAGGGGTGTGGCGTTGGGGTTGTTATTATGTCGGGGTGTTGGTGTCGGTGTGTTTATATGTCGGGGTGTTGGTGTTCAGGGTGTTTATAGTCGGGTGTGGTTTTTAGGGTGTTTAAATATCGGGGGTGTTGGTGTTCAGAGTGTTTATATATGGGGTGTTGGTGTTCGGTGTGTTTCTATATCGAGGAATTTGGGGTTGTGGGTTTATATATAGGGGGGTGTTGGGGTTTTGTTTATAGGTCTGGGTGTTGGTGTCGTGTGTTTATTATGTCCGGGGGGGTGTTGGTGTTTCAGGGTGTTTATAATGTCGGGGTTTTGGTGTTTAGGGTGTTTAATATCGGGGTTGTTGGGTGTTCAGAGTGTTTATATATCGGGGTGTTGGTGTTCGATGTGTTTCTATATCGAGGCATTTGGGGTTGTGGTGTTTATATATCGGGGTGTTGGTGTTCGGGGTGTTTATATATCGGGGTGCTGGTGTTTGGTGTGTTTATATATCGGGGTGTTGGTGTTCGATGTGTTTCTATATCGAGGCATTTGGGGTTGTGGTGTTTATATATCGGGGTGTTGGTGTCGGGGTGATTATATATCGGGGTGTTGGTGTTCAGGGTGTTTATATATCGGGGTGTTGGTGTCGGTGTGTTTATATAGCGGGGTTTTGGTGTCTGGGTGTTTATATATCGGGGTGTTGGTGTTCAGGGTGTTTATATATCTGGTGTTGGTGTTCGGGGTGTTTATATATCGGGGTGTTGGTGTCTGGGTGTTTATATATCTGGGTGTTGGTGTTCAGGGTGTTTATATCGGGGTGTTGGTGTTCGGGGTGTTTATATATCGGGGTGTTGGTGTCGGGTGTTTATATATCGGGGTGTTGGTGTTTGAGGTGTTTATATATCGGGGTGATGGAGTTCTCGGTGTTTTATATCGGGGTGTTGGTGTTCGGGGTGTTTATATATCGGGGTGTTGGTGTTCGGGGTCTTTATATCGGGGTGTTGGTGTTCGGGGCGTTTATATATCGGGTGTTGGTGTCGGGTGTTTATATATCGGGGTGTTGTTGTTCGGTGTGTTTATATATCGGGATGTTGGTGTTCGGGGTGTTTATATATCAGGGTGTTGGTGTCTGGGTGTTTATATATCTGGGTGTTGGTGTTCAGGGTGTTTATATATCGGGGTGTTGGTATTCGGGGTGTTTATATATCGGGGTGTTGGTGTTCGGGGTGTTTATATCGGGTGTTGGTGTCGGGGTGTATTATATATCGGGGGGTTGGTGTTTGATGGTGTTATATTATCGGGATGTGAGGAGTTCTCTCGGTGGTTTATATATCGGGGTGTTGGTGTTCGGGGTGTTTATAGATCGGGGGGTTGGTGTTCGTGGTGTTTATATAGCGGGGTAGTTTGGTGTTCGGGGTGGTTATATATCGGGGTGGTTGGTGTCGGGGTGTTTATATATCGGGGTGTTGGTGTTCGGGGGTGTTTAGATATCGGGGATGTTGTGTTCGGGGTGTTTAGTATATCGGGGGTGTTTGGTGGTTCGGGGTGTTTATAATATTCGGGGTAGTTGGTAGTTTCGGGGTGTTTATATATTCGGGGTGTGGTGGTTCATGGTGGTTTATATATCGGGGTGTTGGTGTCGGGGGTGTTTATATATCGGGTGTTGTTGTTCGGGGTGTTTATATATCGGGGATGTTGGTGTTTGTGTGTTTATATATCGGGGTGTTGGTGTTTGGGTGTTTATATATCGGGGTGTTGGTGTTCGGGATGTTTATATATCGGGGTGTTGGTGTTTGGGCTGTTTATATATCGGGGTGTTGGTGTTCAGGGTGTTTATATATCGGGATGTTGGTGTTGGTGGTGTTTATATATCGGGGTGTTGGTGTTCAGGGTGTTTATATATCGGGATGTTGGTGTTGGTGGTGTTTATATATCGGGGTGTTGGTGTCAGGGTGTTTATATATCGGGTGTTGGTGTACAGGGTGTTTATATATCGGGGTGTTGGTGTCGGGGTGTTTATATGTCGGGTTGTTGGTGTTTGGGGTGTTTATATATCGGGGTGTTGGTGTCGCGGTGTTTATATGTCGGGGTGTTGGTATCGGGGTGTTTATATGTCGGGGTGTTGGTGTTGGGGTGTTTATATATCGGGGTGTTGGTGTCGGTGTGTTTATATGTCGGGGTGTTGGTGTTCAGGGTGTTTATATGTCGGGGTGTTGGTGTTCAGGGTGTTTATATGTCGGGGTGTTGGTGTTCAGGGTGTTTATATATCGGGGTGTTGGTGTTCAGAGTGTTTATATATCGGGGTGTTGGTGTTCGATGTGTTTCTATATCGAGGCATTTGGGGTTGTGGTGTTTATATATTGGGGTGTTGGTGTTCGGGGTGTTTATATATCGGGGTGCTGGTGTTTGGTGTGTTTATATATCGGGGTGTTGGTGTTCAGGGTGTTTATATATCGGGGTGTTGGTGTTCGGGGTGTTTATATATCGGGTGTTCGTGTTTGGGGTGTTGATATATCGGGGTGTTGGTGTCGGTGTGTTTATATATCGGGGTGTTGGTGTCGGGGTGTTTATATATCGGGGTGTTGGTGTTCGGGGTGTTTATATATCGGGGTGTTGGTGTTCAGGGTGTTTATATATCGGGGTGTTGGTGTTCGGGGTGTTTATATATCGGGGTGTTGGTGTTCGGGGTGTTTATATATCGGGGTGTTGGTGTCGGGGTGTTTATATATCGGGGTGTTGGTGTCGGTGTGTTTATATATCGGGGTGTTGGTGTTCGGGGTGTTTATATATCGGGGTGTTGGTGTCGGGGTGTTTATATATCGGGGTGTTGGTGTTCGGGGTGTTTATATATCAGGGGTGTTGGTGTTCGGGGTGTTTATATAGCGGGGTGTTGGTGGCGGTGTGTTTATATATCGGGTGTTGGTGTCGGTGTGTTTATATATCGGGGTGTTGGTGTTCGGGGTGTTTATATATCGGGATGTTGGTGTTCGGGGTGTTTATATATCGGAGTGTTGGTGTCGGGGTGTTTATATATCGGGGTGTTGGTGTTTGGGTGTTATTTATATATCGGGGTGTTGGTATTCGATGTGTTTATATATCGGGGTGTTGGTGTTCGGGTGTTTATATATCGGGATGTTGGTGTTCGGGGTGTTTATATATCGGGGTGTTGGTGTTCGGGGTGTTTATATATCGGGGTGTTGGTATTCGATGTGTTTCTATATCGGGGTGTTGGTGTTCGATGTGTTTCTATATCGGGGTGTTGGTGTTCGATGTGTTTCTATATCGGGGTGTTGGTATTCGATGTGTTTCTATATCGGGGTGTTGGTGTTCGATGTGTTTCTATATCGGGGTGTTGGTGTTCGATGTGTTTCTATATCGGGGCATTTGGGGTTGGGGTGTTGCGGTTTGGTTGTCTATATTTTCTCGTTACTAACCAGTGATTCTCACTGAATACTCCGTGTTGGATCTGAGTTGCAGCTTCCAGACTCCAGTTTCGAATGGTGATTGCAGTCGGATCACTTTTAGATTCCCAAATATCTTAGTTGTGGTCAAATTTCCAGATCCTTCCGTGATCATTTGATTTTGACCTGGAAAGTAATCATAATATCTTTGTTAACTCTTGGGATGTATTTCGAGATCAAGAACATTTAAGTGTATAATCAAACTTCTCGTTATTCTCTGAAAGAAATACGCACTGAGTTTTCGCATGTTAATGATTTTCCTGTTACAAATGAGACCATGAAAATAACATTGTTAGCTCTCTGGCGGCAACCTGTAATTCAAGCTATGGAAATAAACATTGTATTTGTTTTACTCTTTTCCTGTTACACTATCCACAGGGCCACTGTCCTTCGAGCAAACAGTGCACATTGCTATCAGCTTCCAATCTTCGACATTTTCCAATGGCAAGGCAAAACATGTTCATCTTTTTTTGCTGTAGAAATGCTGACGAACTCCTTGACGGACCAATTTTCTTTTCCATTTGAAGTAGATGGACAGTATGCAGCATGACAGTTTGCAAAATGGGAGCATCAACACCTTTCTGTGGTTGAGGAAATGCAGAGCCAGCTCATAGTAAACTTAGAGAATAAGCCACTGCCTGCAACAACACATACCACTTTCTTCATTAATCACAGATGCTCTTCATTCCAGCCACTGCGGTGATGCATAGTTTGGATAGATGGAGAAAATAATTCTTACCATTGGGATTGGTGAGTTTGAGGTCTCTGGTGTTGCCCCGTATGTAGATGGTAACGTTTTGGAGGGCAGTGTCGATGGAAAAGGAGATGGGATTTTCCACTCGCGGGAGGCTGCTTGTCATCAGCAACAGGATTACCTGTCAAACAGAAAAAGGGGTCGTTGAGGTCCCAGAAACACTGACTCTCACTGGGATATGGGTTGCAAGTAAATAGGTAAAGTTGCCATAGTCTCAGGTGACCACATCTTGCTTTCCCCCTGGTGGTGTTTTAACCTGAGGGTCACCACACCTCAGGCGAGGGGCAAGGTTCAGAAATTGGGCCTTCATAAATTCCCTCAGCCAGTACAGGGATTGAGCTCCTGCTGCTGGCGAGGCACTGCATCACAAAGCAGCTGTCTAGCCGACTGAGTTAAACAGGTCTCCTGATAGGTTCCACACACACTGACTCTCACTGGGGTACGGGATCCACACACACTGACTCTTACTGGGGTACGGGTTCCACAGACACTGACTCTCACTGGGATACGGGTTCCACACACATTGACTCTCACTGGGGTACGGGATCCACACACACTGACTCTCACTGGGGTACGGGTTCCACAGACACTGACTCTCACTGGGGTACGGGTTCCACATACACTGACTCTCACTGGGGTACGGGATCCACACAAACTGACTCTCACTGGGGTACGGGTTTCACAGACACTGACTCTCACTGGGGTACGGGTTCCACACACACTGATTCTCTCTGGGGTACGGGTTCTTTTACACACAGACTCTCACTGGGGTACGGGTTCCACACACACTGACTCTCACTGGGGTATGGGTTCCACACACACTGACTCTCACTGGGGTACAGGTTCCACACACACTGACTCTCACTGGGGTACGGGTTCCACACACACTGAATCTCACTGGGGTACGGGTTCCACACACACTGACTCTCACTGGGGTACGGGTTCCACACACACTGACTCTCACTGGGGTACTGGTTCCACACACACTGACTCTCACTGGGGTACAGGGTTCCACACACACTGACTCTCACTGGGGTACAGGGTTCCACACACACTGACTCTCACTGGGGTAAGGGTTCCACACACACTGACTCTCACTGGGGTACGGGTTCCACACACTGACTCTCACTGGGGTAAGGGTTCCACACACACTGACTCTCACTGGGGTACAGGTTCCACACACACTGACTCTCACTGGGGTACGGGTTCCACACACACTGACTCTCACTGGGGTACGGGTTCCACACACACTGACTCTCACTGGGTACAGGTTCCACACACACTGACTCTCACTGGGGTACGGGTTCCACACACACTGACTCTCACTGGGGTAAGGGTTCCACACACACTGACTCTCACTGGGGTACAGGTTCCACACACACTGACTCTCACTGGGATACGGGTTCCACACACACTGACTCTCACTGGGGTACGGGTTCCACACACACTGACTCTCACTGGGGTACGGGTTCCACACACACTGACTCTCACTGGGGTACGGGTTCCACACACACTGACTCTCACTGGGGTAAGGGTTGTCAGCTTTCAGTCCTATCAATTTTGTTAGGAATACTAATTTCCATCAATTTTGCCTTCCCATTAGACCTGTGATTTCTTATCATTTCTGGGAAGCTATTTGTGTCTTTTACTGTGTAGGTAGAACTGAAGTAGTTGTTCAATTGCTCTGCCATTTCCTCATTCTCTATTATAAGTTGTCCTGTTTTGGACTGTAAGGGACCTACATTTGTCTTCAGTTATCTTTTACTTTGTATACACTTTTTCAGGTCCACTTTTACGTTCCTTGTACGTTTACTCTCATACCGTGTTTTCCCCTCTGAATCAATCTCTTGTTCTGCCTTTGCTGAATTTTAAACTGCTCCCAATCCTCTAGCAACTTTATATGATTCCTCTTTGGATTGAATACTGATCTTAATGTTCTTTGAAATCATGGTTTGTCCACTTTTCTTGGTACGTCTTTACACCAGACAGGAATGTACAACTGTTGCAATGCATATATTTCATCCTTAAATATTAGCCATCGACTATCCACCATCATACATTTTAATTAAATGCCCCAATCTACTTCAGCCAACTCCTACCTCATTCCTTCCTAGTTCCCTTTGATTAGATTTGGGACCCTCATTTCAGAATGGATTGCTTCACTTTCCATGAGGAATTCTATCAAGTTGTGGTCATTCTTCCCGAAAGGAACCCGCACAATTAATTTGTTAATTAACCCCTTCTGATTGCACAATATCGAACCCAGGATAGCACGTTACCAAATTGGTCCCTCGATAGACTGGTTTGAAAAGAAAAATCTCATACGCACTCCAGAAATTCATGCCCCACAATATGACTGTCTATTTAATTTGCCCAGTCAAGATGCAGATTAAAGTCAGAGATTGTCAGATCACCTGGAAGAAAATGGCAGTTCAGAAAGTTACTCCTATTTGTTTAATGGAATCAGAAAGAGATGGAGCTATGAAACAGCAGGTGGGGTTACACGGCTGGAGAATTGGAGACATGGGGCTGGAATCTCTGATCCCTGATGTTGAAATCACGTTCGGCGATGGGGCGGAAACTCCCTAATGACGCCGAAATCGGGGCGGCGCCTCTTTCATGATTCTCCGCCCCTTGAAAAGCGGCGTACTCTCGGAGTACGCTGTGCCACATGCCCACGGCCTCCATCTATTGCCTGAGGCCCGCACCCCCCGATGCTCCGCCCCCGACCAGCCGAGTTCCCGATGGCGAGGGTTGTGTGTGGTCTCACCCGTCGGGAACTCAGTGTCGTGGAAGCGGATTCAGGCCAGTGCCACCACAGTCGGGGGAAGGCCAATCCACGATAGGGGGACATTATTCGGTGCTGGGACACCGTGATGGGGCGGTCCGGTGCACACGAGCCGGCTGAAGGGGAGCACTATTTCACCGGCCGGGTCCGGGAGCAGCATCCGCTATGAAGCACGGTGCGGTCGCTGCAGGCCGCCGTCGTGCACATATGCGGCCATGGGCCCGGTAATTCTTCGGGGCAGGTCGGCAACTAGAGCCGGGTGCTCTACACTGCCTCCGTGCTAGCCCCCAGGGGAATCGGAGGCCATTTTGTGCCAGGATTCCTGGCATAAAAGGCCACCGTTCGCACGCCGGCGTGGGGGGGACATAGTCTCCAAATCGGAGAATCCCGGCCATGATGTGTGCACCACTTGCGAAAGAAGTGAAGTCCAGGCAGATGTTTTTTGTTCTGGGAGAGTTGGTAGTTTCAAATTCAATAGATTTAGTGCAACCCAACCATTTTCAGATTCTTCTTAATCTATCTTCTTTGTAATGAATCATTAAAATGCCATTTTGAACTGGTCCTGTGATGATAAATTATTTAATCTGGAGGACATGTTGAAAGCTAAATCAGTTACTGTATTAATGGAAACCAGCCAGATCATTCAAATAATGAGCCTTAATTGTGAAAAAGTTAAAGGACAAGCAATAAATCAATAGATCTATGAGTAAGCCTTGTAATATATCATGTAATACAAAGTTGGTATTTTTGTTTTCTTTTTACGCATTATTGTACTTCAGCTGAAATATACTAGTCAGAAATCAAGAGACTTGTAAAATGGTGGATTCCCCACCTGTCTGAATGATAAGGAGGAGGTCTCAGAATGTTTGCAGCCTTGATAAGCTACATTAACTTGGGGAAGGAATAAGGCCTTATTTAAGTTGTCACATTTCTTTCACTAAGCCTTTTAATTCAAACACCAGGGGGCACTACTGTGTTTCAGGAGGCAAATAGTAATCGGCAGATTAGTTACGTTTGACACTTACACTAACTAGACCTGGGATTTAGAAGAATGAGAGGTGACCTTATTGAGATGTATAGGATTCTCAGGGGGCTTGACTGGGTAGGTGCTGAAAGGATTTTTCCTCTTGTGGGAGAGTCTGGGACCAGAGGGTATATTCTCAGAGTAAGGGGTCGCCCATTTAAAACAGAAATGAGGAGAAATTCTTCTCTCAGAGGATAGTGAATCTGTGGAATTCATACCGCAGAGAGCTGTAGAGGCTGGCCCGTTAAGTATGTTCAAGGCTGAGTATTACGTCCACAGAGGGGCCCACATGAGAGGCACAAGGAAACCGGATATTTGTTGAACCAGAGACCATTTACACATTGTACACAGGTCCCAGTCAGGAGTGCCCAGCTCTCATTCGGGCTGAGCTTTTAAACATAGTGTCCATGGCTTCGCTGACGGCCCCCCCCCCCCCCCCCCCCCCGCCCCTTCGTGGGGAAGCTCGTACTGAATGAGACTCACTGGGAGGCTAATTGGTCTGAACCCGGAGGTCTCATGCAGGATATAATGTTGAGATGAACAGAATTTTAACCAGTGAGGGAATCGAGGGTTGTGGGGATAAGGCGGGAAAGTGGGAGTTGAGGATTATCCTATCAGAACAGTCATGATCTCATTGAATGGCCGAGTGACCTACTTTATCGCCTTATGGTCTCATAGGAAATACAGCCAAAGAGAAGGTATTGCCTTTTGTTGAAGACAGCTTGCATAATTAGCTAAAACCAATGGGGTTGGCTCTGGCCAGGATTCTCCGTCCCAATGCCGTGAATGCGAGATTTGGTTGGGTGCCAAATTCTCCACCCTCACTGGCAGCAGCAAGCAGGGCAGACAGTCAACGGGAATCCCCGCCGCTATCTCATTATTGGAGGCATTTGGTGCAGCTGGGGCAACAGGAGAAGTCCTGCGAGGGGCTGTGAAGGAGGCAGAACGATACCAGTTGGATGCTGTAGCTATTGCAGGTTGAAAATAACCTTGGGAGCCACTTGTGGCTTGGGGCAGCAGGAAGGCTGGAGTTGTGAGGAATCTAACGGCAGTGCCAGCTAGGCGAAGTTACCACTCTGCCAAAGAGCTTTAATTGTGCCAGGCCATAGAAGTAGGGACGGGGCTTTGTGAATCCCTTGTGGTGCAGTCTCAGGACAGGAGATTGGACGATATGGAAGAGGCAAATCTTTGGGCCAGTCGGGGCACGGGAGACTTTTCAGGGTACACAGGGATTAGGTAATTAAAAGTGAAAAGTTTCATCCCCTTGTGAGGGGTACGGTCAGTCAATGTGATTCCGTGACAAATGCTTGTCACTGAGGTCAGGGTGGGTTAGCAAGAAACCACTGGCATATGTCTTTGTGACATCTGCTATTTAATGTCCAGTGTGCTGTGCATGTCCACAGTATGTCTGTTGATTCATATTTACCACAGGTTAATTCTGAATGCAGAGTGTCAGACAGATATTAGAAGTTGTTCTACATTTCAAATTTTGACCAAAGTTTATTTTCTCTGTTTAAAACTGTGGGAAACTTTTGGCTTCATCCTCCGAGGAAGCGAGTGGGATTTCTAACCTCGCTTGTTTTATGTACTGGTCCTTCCCTGGATCCCAACATTGTCCGTTGGAAAACCTGATACCCACCTGCTCTTGAAAATACAGAAAAATGTGTCATTTGAAACATGGAAGTCTGGCAATATCTGGTCTGAAAGAAATTTGAGAGGAGACAGGGAAAGATCCCACAAAAGGTTAATAGCAGCTGCAAAGAACAGGATTATAAAATGCAGATTATTTCTCACAAGCAGGTTTAGCAAACACACAGGATTCATGGATTAAGCTAAAACAATGGCTCACACCTTCATTGAATGTAACTATTTTAGGAAGCATCTAGAAAAGCATGGATAAGAGTTTCAATTGAATTAAGTGACGAATGTTTAAAACAGGCAGGTCTTTCAAGTCATAACCAAGTGACATTTTAGCATACAGTTAAAAGCAAAGGTTTCACACCTTCATTGAAATTAACTCTCTTAGTAAACAGCTGGAAAGGATGGATGATGTTCAGTCCAATTTGGTGTCAATTCTAAGTGTGAAATTCTACTAACATAGAACATAGAACACTACAGCGCAGTACGGGCCCTTCGGCCCTCGATGTTGCGCCGACCTGTGAAACCATCTGAAGCCTATCTGACCTACACTATTCCATTTTCATCCATATGTCTATCCAGTGACCACTTAAATGCCCTTAAAGTTGGCGAGTCTACTAATGTTGCAGGCAGGGCGTTCCACACCCCTACTACTCTCTGAGTAAAGAAACTGCCTCTGACATCTGTCCTATATCTCTCACCCCTCAATTTAAAGCTATGTCCCCTCGTGTTGGTCATCACCATCCGAGGAAAAAGACTCTCACTGTCCACCCTATCTAACCCTCTGACTATCTTATATGTCTCTATTAAGTCACCTCTCAGCCTTCTCCTCTCTAACGAAAACAACCTCAATTCCCTGAGCCTTTCCTCGTAAGACCTTCCCTCCATACCAGGCAACATCCTAGTAAATCTCCTCTGAACCCTTTCCAAAGCTTCCACATCCTTCCTATAATGTGGTGACCAGAACTGCACGCAGTACTCCAGGTGTGGCCGCACCAGAGTTCTGTACAGCTGCAGCATGACCCTGTGGTTCCGAAACTCAATCCCCCTGCTTATAAAGGCTAGCACACCATATGCCTTCTTAACAGCCCTATTAACCTGGGTGGCAACTTTCAAGGATTTATGTACCTGGATGCCGAGATCTCTCTGTTCATCTACACTACCAGAATCTTGCCATTAGCCCAGTACTCTGCATTCCTGTTACTCCTTCCAAAGTGAACCACCTCACACTTTTCCGCATTAAACTCCATCTGCCACCTCTCAGCCCATCTCTGCAGCTTATCTATGTCCCTCTGTATCCTATAACATCCTTCAGCACTATCCACAACTCCACCGACCTTCGTGTCATCTGCAAATTTACTAACCCATCCTTCTACACCCTCTTCCAGGTCATTTATAAAAATGACAAACAGCAGTGGCCCCAAAACAGATCCTTGCGGTACACCACTAGTAACTGAACTCCAGGATGAACATTTGCCATCAACTACCACCCTCTGTCTTCTTTCAGCTAGCCAATTACTGATCCAAACCGCTAAATCACCTTCAATTCCATACTTCCTTATTTTCTGCAATAGCCTACCGTGGGGAACCTTATCAAACGCCTTACTGAAATCCATATACACCACATCAACAGCTTTAACCCTGATCCACCTGTTTGGTCACCTTCTCAAAAAACTCAATAAGGTTTGTGAGACATGACCTACCCTTCACAAAACCGTGTTGAGTATCGCTAATCAACTTGTTCTTTTCAAGATGATTATAAACCCTATCTCTTATAACCTTTTCCAACATTTACCCACAACCGAAGTAAGGCTCACAGGTCTATAATTACCAGGGTTGTCTCTACTCCCCTTCTTGAACAAGGGGACAACATTTGCTATCCTCCAGTCTTCCGGCACTATTCCTGTCGACAAAGACGACATAAATATCAAGGACAAAGGCTCTGCAATCTCCTCCCTGGCTTCCCAGAGAATCCTAGGATAAATCCCATCTGGCCCAGGGGACTTATCTATTTTGACATTTTCTAAAATTGCTAACACCTCCTCCTTTTGAACCTCAATTCCATCTAGCCTGGTCGACTGAACCTGAGTGTTCTCCTCGACAACATTGTCTTTCTCCAGTGTAAACACTGACGAAAAAATATCCATTTAATGCTTCCCCTATCTCCTCTGATTCCACACACAACTTTCCACTACTATCTTTGATTGGCCCTAATCTTACTCGAGTCATTCTTTTGTTCCTGATATACCTATAGAAAGCCTTAGGGTTTTCCTTGATCCTATCCGCCAACGACTTTTCGTGTCCTCTCCTCGCTCTTCTTAACTCTCCCTTTAGGTCCTTCCTGGCTAACTTGTAACTCTCAAGTGCCCTAACTGAGCCTTCATGTCTCATCCTAACATAAGCCTTCTTCTTCCTCTTGACAAGTGCTTCAACTTCCTTAGTAAACCACGGCTCCCTTGCTCGACAACTTCCTCCCTGCCTGACAGGTACATACTTATCAAGGACACGCAGTAGCTGTTCCTTGAAAAAGCTCCACATTTCGATTGTACCCATCCCCTGCAGTTTCCTTCCCCATCCTATACCTCCTAAATCTTGCCGAATAACATCATAATTGCCTTTCCCCCAGCTATAATTCTTGCCTTGCGGTATATACCTATCCCTGCCCATTGCTAAAGTAAACATAACCGAGTTGTGATCACTATCACCAAAGTGCTCACCTACATCTAAATCTAACACCTGGCCGGGTTCATTACCCAGTACCAAATCCAATGTGGCCTCGCCCCTTGTTGGTCTGTCTACATACTGTGTCAGAAAACCCTCCTGCACACACTGCACAAAAACTGACCCATCTATAGTACTCGAACTATAGTATTTCCAGTCAATATTTGGAAAGTTAAAGTCCCCCATAACAACTACTTAACATCAAGTAAATTAAAGAAAATTGGAGACAACCTGTCTATGAGAAACATAATTTAAAGTCAAAATCAAAGGCAAAGTTATGAGCTGGGGACAATTGGAAAATTAAACTATTCAAATGACAGAAATTAAAAGTAACACCTCTTGAAACCAAAGCATTTTTTGAATATCATAAAGAAACTTTGAACATCACAAAGGACAATGTAATCAGATCATTCCCAAAATGAATACTTAGTTGCATTAGAATGTTTAGATCAAAGATACGTTTTAACAATCAAAGTGAAATAAGTTAATTTACAATAAGGTAATAAAAACTTAATAATTGTTAGAAAGAGAATATAAACCCAGGGAGCAGAGCCAGAAGGAAAAGAGAAGGGTATGAGAACTCAGAGAGAGGAGAGAAGCATATTCAGCTTTCACAGCTCGGTCATGGGAAAGACCAGACGAGCAGTCGAGCTTAAACAGCTATACATCTAAGGAAGACTAGAATTTAAACAGGAGTCAGAGTCAGCTGAGAGATAGCTAGCAGATCCAGCTCTTATAGCTCAGTACATGGGATCGACAAGACACAGCAACGGAGCTAACCAGCGAATACATCTCAAGAATACCAGACTTTAAAGAAGATTGATTGTCAAGGTGGGCCTGAAGGTCCCTTCAACCAACCAGCAGGATCCAGAAGCAAGATCCTTTTACCTTTCTGTAAAGAAAGTGTTTGCAGCTCTTAAAAGAAAAAATATAATAATAAAATAACTTGACTTAACCTGAAAAAGTGGTTATTCCTAAAGTCTACTTTACTTACTTAGCAATGCAGGACCCAGGACATCGATGCTACTAAGTGGTAAGTAGATAAAATCTTCGGTGAAGGTATGGGTTATACCGGGATAACTTGAAAATATAGTTTGACCTGAATGGCACCCACTGAAGCCTGCATCGGAGTCAGGGAGTGAGAATCCGTGTTCACCATTTAGAATGTCGGCCCTTTTTGGTATAGGGGGAATTCTAAGAATAGTGGTGAGTTTTCAAAATCACACCGTTGACGGGACAGCTGTCTTTTCGCTTTGGGGAACTTACCCGGGCTCCACTTGTGGACTCGTCAATGATTGAAGTCAGTTCGAAGAGTTGGCTCCTGGTTATCACCACGGCGTCAGCCCCCGAGGCTGTGGCCAGACTGCGATAGAGTGCGAGGCCAGTCTCAGCCTCTCGTCTGACACGCCTACTTAAACTCCTTCTCCGTCTCGCGAACACATTGGTCAGAAAAAAGTACACCTGAAAAGCACGAGGAAGATATTGAGGCCCAAGAGACACAGAATTTTTCTCACATATACTGACTCTCACTGGGGTACGGGTTCCACACACACTGACTCTCACTGGGGTACGGTTTCCACACACACTGACTCTCACTGGGGAATGGGTTCCACACATACTGACTCTCACTGGGGTACGGTTCCACACACACTGACTCTCACTGGGGTACGGGTTCCACGCACACTGACTCCCACAGGGGTACGGGTTCCACACACATTGACTCTCACTGGGGTACGGGTTCCACACACACTGACTCTCACTGGGGTACGGGTTCCACACACATTGACCCTCACTGGGGTACAGGTTCCACTCACACTCACTCTCACTGGGGTGTGGGTTCCACACACTGACTTTATCTGGGGGTCAGGTTCCACACACACTGACTGTCACTGGGGTGTGGGTTCCACACACCGACTCTCACTGGGGTACGGGTTCCACACACACTGACTCTCACTGGGGTACGGGTTCCACACACACTGACTCTCACTGGGGTACGGGTTCCACACACATTGACTCTCACTGGGGTACAGGTTCCACTCACGCTCACTCTCACTGGGGTACGGGACCCACACACACTGACTCTCACTGGGGTACGAGTTCCACACACACTGACTCTCACTGGGGTTCGGGATCCACACACACTGACACTCACTGGGGTACTGGTTCCACACACACTGACTCTCACTGGGGTACGGGTTCCACACACACTGACTCTCACTGGGGTACGAGCTCCACACACACTGACTCTCACTGGGGTACGGGTTCCACACACACTGACTCTCACTGGGGTACGGGTTCCACACACAATGACTCTCACTGGGGTACGGGTTCCACACACACTGACTCTCACTGGGGTACGAGCTCCACACACACTGACTCTCACTGGGGTACGGGTTCCACACACACTGACTCTCACTGGGGTACGGGTTCCACACACAATGACTCTCACTGGGGTACGGGTTCCACACACACTGACTCTCACTGGGGTACGGGTTCCACACACACTGACTCTCACTGGGGTGTGGGTTCCACACACACTGACTCTCACTTGGGTACGGGTTCCACACACACTGACTCTCACTGGGGTATGGGTCACACACACACTGACTCTCACTGGGGTACAGGTTCCACACACACTGACTCTCACTGGGGTACGAGCTCCACACACACTGACTCTCACTGGGGTACGGGTCCCACACACACTCGGTCCAAGTGCTTCCTTTCGATATAAATGGGTAATTGTGTTGGCTTACATGATTTATGTCTCAGAGTGGAATTAATTCCTGCGTATCCACATCATTTTGGAGGTCAATAAATATTGGTGCACATGTTAAATGTTTCACTCAGTGATTACCTGAGAACGTGTCTGCTGAATCAGTGCGAGGATTGTATTGCACAGCTCAATGTCCTTGGCTGGTGCATCTGTGAAGACGTAAATTTGGGAATTTGGAGCTGAGTTTGTGAGCGCAAGCTGGAAAACAAGGAAGAGAAAACTTGGAGAGATATATCTGAAGATGCAGTGTGCCAGAGAGATCCCCCCAGATATAGCAGTGTGAGAGAGGGAAGGGTTAGAGGGACCCCTCCCCCCAGATACAGGAGTGTGAGACAGAGAGGGTTAGAGAGACCTCCCCAGATACAGGATTGAGAGACAGAGAGGGTTAGAGAGACCTCCCCAGATACAGGAGTGAGAGAGAGAGAGGGTTAGAGAGACCTCCCCAGATACAGGAGTGAGAGAGACAGAGGGTGAGCGAGACGTCCCCAGATACAGCAGTGAGAGAGAGAGAGGGTTAGAGAGACCTCCCCAAATACAGGAATGTGAGAGAAAGGGTTAGAGAGACCTCTCCAGATACAGGAGTGAGAGAGAGAGAGGGTGAGCAAGACGTCCCCAGATACAGCAGTCAGAGAGAGAGAGGGTTAGAGAGACCTCTCCAGATACAGGAGTGAGAGAGAGAGGTGAGCAAGACGTCCCCAGATACAGTAGTGAGAGAGAGGGGGTTAGAGAGTCCTCCCCAGATACAGGAGTGAGAGAGAGAAACAGGGTTAGAGAGACCTCCCCAGATACAGGGGTGAGAGAGAGAGGGTTAGAGAGACTTCCACAGATACATGAGTGAGAGAGAGAGGGGGTTAGAGAGACCTCCCAAGATACAGGAGTGAGAGAGAGAGAGAGGGGTTTAGAGAGATGTCCCCAGATACAGGAATGAGAGCGAGAGAGGGGTTAGAGAGACCTCCCCAGATACAGCAGTGAGAGAGAGAGAGGGTTAGAGTGACTTCCCCAGATACATACAGGAGTGAGAGAGAGAGAGGTTTAGAGAGACCTCCCCAGATACAGGAGTGAGAGAGAGAGGGGTTTACAGAGACCTCCCCAGGTATAGGAGTGTGAGTGAAGGGGTTAGAGAGACCTCTCCAGATACATGAGTGTGAGAGAGAGGGTTAGAGAGACCTCCCCAGATACAGGATTGTGTGTGAGAGAGAGGGGGTTAGAGAGACCTCACCAGATACAGGAGTGAGAGAGAGAGAGGGTTAGAGAGACCTCCCCAGATACATGAGTGTGAGAGAGAGAGGGGGTTACAGAGATCTCCCCCGACACAGGAGTGTGAGAGAGAGGGTTAGAGAGACCTCCCCAGATACAGGAGTGTGAGAGAGAGGGTTAGAGAGACCTCCCTGGATACAGGAGTGAGAGAGAGAGAGGGTTAGAGAGACCTTCTCAGATACAGGAGTGTGAGAGAGAGAGGGTTCGAGAGACCTCCCCAGAAACAGGAATGTGTGAGAGGGAGAGGGGGTTAGAAAGACCTCCCCATGTACAGGAGTGTGAGAAAGAGTCTGTTAGAGAGTCCTCCCCGGATACAGGAGTGTGAGAGAGAGGGTTAGAGCGACCTCTCCAGATACAGTAGTGTGAGAAAGAGTCTTTTAGAGAGTCCTGCTCAGACACAGGAGAATGAGAGTTGGGCCATGGGCTCGGAGGGGTGTTGGGAGGAGGGAGGCAGGGAGGGTTAATCAGACTTCCCAAGATACAGGTGTGTGAACGAGGGGGTCGGAGAGACCTCTCCAGATACAGGAATGCAAGAGAGCGGTAGTTCCAGAGATCTCCCCCGATACGGGAGTGTGTGTGAGAGGGAGGTTACTGTGATCTCCCTCGATACAGTAGTGTGAGAGGGAAATTGTTGAGATACATCTTCCGAAATACAGGAATATGTGAGAGGGGTTTGGAGAGACCTCCCAAGATACAGGAGTGTGAGAGAGAGAGAGTGTTAGGGAGACCCCCCAGATACAGGAGTGTGAGAGAAAGGGAGTTACAGGGTCTACCTCGATACAGGAGTGTGTGAGAGAGAGGGGGGGGGGGGGGGGGGGGGTTAGAGAGACCTCCTCAGTTTCTGCAGTGAGAGAGAGAGCGGGTTAGAGAAACCTCCCCAGATACAGGAGTGTGAGAGAGAGAGAGGGTTAGAGAGACCTCCCCAGATACAGCAGTGAGAGAGAGAGCGGGTTAGAGAAACCTCCCCAGATACAGGAGTGTGAGAGAGAGAGAGGGTTAGAGAGACCTCCCCAGATACAGCAGTGAGAGAGAGAGGGTTAGAAAGACCTCCCCAGATACAGGAGTGAGAGATTGAGAGGGTTAGAGAGACCTCCCCAGACACAGGAGTGAGGGAGAGAGAGTGTTAGACCTCCCCAGAGACAGGAGTGTGAGATAGAGAGGGTTAGAGAGACCTCCCCAGATACAGGAGTGAGAGAGAGAGAGGGGTAGAGAGACCTTCCCAGATACAGGAGTGAGAGAGAGAAAGAGGGTTAGAGAGACCTCCCCAGATACAGGGGTGAGAGAGAAAGGGTTAGAGAGACTTTGACAGATACATGAGTGAGAGAGAGGGCGGGTTAGAGAGACCTCACCGGATACAGGACTGTGAGAGAGTGGGGGTTAGAGAGACCTCCCCAGATACAGGAGTGTGAGAGCAAGAGGGTTAGAGAGACCTCCCCAGATACAGAAGAGTGAGAGAGAGGGTTAGAGAGACCTCCCCAGATACAGGAGTGAGTGTGAGAGAGATAGCGCGTTTGAGAGACCTCCCCAGATACAGGAGTGAGAGAGAGAGAGAGGGTTAGAGAGACCTCCCCAGATACAGGAGTGTGAGAGAGAGGGGGGTTACAGAGATCTTCCCCGATACAGGAGTGTGAGAGAGCGGGTTAGAGAGTCCTCCCCAGATACAGGAGTGTGAGCGCAAGAGGGTTAGAGACACCTCCCCAGATACAGAGGAGTGAGAGAGAGCGGGTTAGAGAAACCTCCCCAGATACAGGAGTGTGAGAGAGAGAGGGTTAGAGAGACCTCCACAGATATAGCTGTGAGAGAGAGAGAGGGCTAGAGAGACCTCCCTAGATACATACAGGAGTGTGAGATAGAGGGTTAGAGAGACCTCCCCAGATACATGAGTGTGAGAGAGAGAGGGGGTTAGAGAGACCTCCCCAGATACAGGAGTGTGAGAGAGAGAGGGTTAGAGAGACTTCCCCAGATACAGGAGTGAGAGAGAGAGAGTGTTAGGGAGACCTCCCCAGATACAGGAGTGTGAGAGAGCGAGGGTTAGAGAGACCTCCACAGATACAGCTGGGAGAGAGAGAGAGAGGGTTAGAGAGACCTCCCTAGATACATGCAGGAATGTGAGAGAGAGGGTTAGAGAGACCTCCCCAGATACATGACTGCGAGAGAGAGAGGGGGTTAGAGAGACCTCCCCATATACAGGAGTGTGAGAGAGAGAGGGTTCGAAAGACCTCCCCAGATACAGGAATGTGTGAGAGATAGAGGGGGTTAGAAAGACCTCCCTATATACAGGAGTGTGAGAGAGAGTCTGTTAGAGAGTCCTCCCTGGATACAGGAGTGTGAGAGAGAGGGTTAGAGAGACATCTCCAGATACAGGAGTGTGAGAAAGAGTCTTTTAGAGAGTCCTGCTCAGACACAGGAGAATGAGAGTTGGGCCATGGGCTCGGAGCGGTGTTGGGAGGAGGGAGGCAGGGAGGGTTAATGAGACTTCCCAAGATACAGGTGTGTGAACGAGGGGGTCGGAGAAACCTCTCCAGATACAGGAATGCAAGAGAGCGGTAGTTCCAGAGATCTCCCCGATACGGGAGTGTGTGTGAGAGGGAGGTTACTGTGATCTCCCTTGATACAGGAGTGTGAGAGGGAAATTGTTGAGAGACATCTTCCGAAATACAGGAATATGTGAGAGGGGTTTGGAGAGACCTCCCAAGATACAGGAGTGTGTGAGAGAGAGAGTGTTAGGGAGACCCCCCAGATACAGGAGTGTGAGAGAAAGGGCGTTACAGAGGTCTACCTCGATACAGGAATGTGTGAGAGAGAGGGGGGGTTAGAGAGACCTCCCCAAATACAGCAGTGAGAGAGAGAGGGGGTTAGAGAAACCTCCCCAGATACAGGAGTGTGGGAGAGAGAGAGGGTTAGAGAGACCACCCCAGATACAGGAGTGAGAGAGAGAGAGAGGGTTAGAGAGACCTCCCCAGACACATGAGTGAGGGAGAGAGAGTGTTAGACCTCCCCAGAGACAATAGTGTGAGATAGAGAGGGTTAGAGAGACCTCACCAGATACAGGAGTGCGAGAGAGAGAGTGTGTTAGAGAGACTCCCCAGATACAGGAGTGAGAGAGAGAGGGTTAGAGAGACCTCCCCAGGTACAGGAGTGAGTGTGAGAGAGAGAGGGTTAGAGAGACCTCCCCGGGTACAGGAGTGAATGTGAGAGAGAGAGGGTTAGAGAGACCTCCCCAGATACAGGAGTGAGTGTGAGAGAGAGAGGGTTATAGAGACCTCCCCAGATACAGTAGTGTGAGTGAGAGAGAGAGGGTTAGAGAGACCTCCCCAGATACAGGAGTGTGAGAGAGAGAGGGTTAGAGAGACCTCCCCAGATACAGGAGTGAGTGTGAGAGAGAGGGTTAGAGAGACTTCCCCAGATACAGGGGTGAGTATGAGAGAGAGAGCGGGTTAGAGAGACCTCCCCAGATACAGGGGTGCGATCGAGAGAGGGTTAGAGAGACCCCCCAGACACAGGAGTGAGGGTGAGAGAGAGAGGGTTAGAGAGACCTACCCAGATACAGGGGTGAGAGAGAGAGAGAGAGGGTTAGAGAGACCTCCCCAGTTACAGGAGTGAGAGAGAGAGATAGGGTTAGAGAGACTTCCCCAGAGACAGGAGTTTGAGAGAGAGAGAGATGGTTAGGGAGACCTCCCCAGATACAGGAGTGTGAGAGAGAGGGTTAGAGAGACCTCCCCAGATACAGGAGTGAGTGTGAGAGAGAGGGTTAGAGAGACTTCCCCAGATACAGGGGTGAGTATGAGAGAGAGAGCGGGTTAGAGAGACCTCCCCAGATACAGGGGTGCGATCGAGAGAGGGTTAGAGAGACCCCCCAGACACAGGAGTGAGGGTGAGAGAGAGAGGGTTAGAGAGACCTACCCAGATACAGGGGTGAGAGAGAGAGAGAGAGGGTTAGAGAGACCTCCCCAGTTACAGGAGTGAGAGAGAGAGATAGGGTTAGAGAGACTTCCCCAGAGACAGGAGTTTGAGAGAGAGAGAGATGGTTAGGGAGACCTCCCCAGATACAGGAGTGTGAGAGAGAGGGGGTTACAGAGATCTTCCCCGATACAGGAGTGTGAGAGAGAGGGTTAGAGAGACCTCCCCAGATACAGGAGTGTGAGAGAGAGAGAGGGTTAGAGAGACGTCCCCAGATACAGGAGTGTGAGAGAGAGAGTTTAGAGAGTCCTCCCCAGATACAGGAGCGGGAGAGAGAGAGGGTTAGAGAGACCACACCAGATACAGGAGTGAGAGAGAGAGAGAGAGTGTTAGAGAGTCCTCCCCAGATACAGGACTGTGAGAGAGTGGGGGTTAGAGAGACCTCTCCAGATACAGGAGTGTGAGAGCAAGAGCGTTAGAGAGACCTCCCCAGATACTGAAGAGTGAGATTAAGCGGGTTATAGAAATCTCCCCAGATACAGGAGTGTGTGAGAGAGAGAGCGGATTAGAGGCCCCCCCCCCCCCCCCCCCCCCCCCGAGATACAGGAGAGAGAGAGAGAGGGTCACAGAGACCTCCCCAGATACAGGAGTGTGTGAGAGAGAGAGGGTTAGAAAGACCTCCCCAGATACAGGAGTGAGAGCGAGAGAGAGGGTTAGAGAGACTTCCCCAGATACAGGAGTGAGAGAGAGAGAGAGTGTTAGAGAGACCTCCCCAGATACAGGGGTGAGAGCGAGAGGGGGTTAGAGAGACTTCCACAGATACAGGAGTGTGAGAGAGAGGGTTAGAGAGACCTCTCCAGATACAGGAGTGTGAGAGAGAGATGGTTAGAGAGACCTCCTCAGATACAGGAGTGAGAGAGAGAGAGGGTTAGAGAGCCCTCCCCATATACAGGAGTGAGAGAGAGAGGGTTAGAGAGTCCTCCCCAGATACAGGAGTGAGAGAGAGAAACAGGGTTAGAGAGACCTCCCCAGATACAGGGGTGAGAGAGAGAGAGGGTTAGAGAGACTTCCACAGATACATGAGTGAGAGAGAGAGCGGGTTAGAGAGACCTCACCAGATACAGGAGTGTGAGAGAGGGGGTTAGAGTGACCCCCCCAGATACAGGAGTGAGAGAGAGAGCGGGTTAGAGAGACATCACCAGATACAGGAATGTGAGAGAGAGAGTGCGTTAGGGAGACCCCCCAGACACAGGAGTGAGAGAGAGAGAGAGAGGTTAGAGAGACCTCCCCAGATACAGGAGTGAGTGTGATAGAGAGCGGGTTAGAGAGACCTCCCCAGGTACAGGAGTGAGTGTGAGAGAGAGAGGGTTAGAGAGACCTCCCCAGATACAGGAGTGAGTGTGAGAGAGAGATGGTTAGAGAGACCTCCCCAGATACAGGAGTGAGTGTGAGAGAGAGAGGGTTATAGAGACCTTCCCAGATACAGGAGTGTGAGCGAGAGAGAGAGAGGGTTAGAGAGACCTCCCCAGATACAGGAGTGAGTGTGAGAGAATGAGGGTTATAGAGACCTCCCCAGATACAGGAGTGTGAGCGAGAGAGAGAGAGGGTTAGAGAGACCTCCCCAGATACAGGAGTGTGAGAGAGAGGGTTAGAGAGACCTTCCCAGATACAGGAGTGAGTGTGAGAGAGAGAGAGGGTTAGAGAGACCTCCCCAGATACAGGAGTGAGTGTGAGAGAGAGGGTTAGAGAGACCCCCCAGATACAGGAATGTGGGTGAGAGAGAGAGGGTTTGAGAGACCTCCCCAGATACAGGAGTGTGAGAGAAAGGGAGTTACAGGGTCTACCTCGATACAGGAGTGTGTGAGAGAGAGGGGGGGGGGGGGGGGGGGGGGGGGGGTTAGAGAGACCTCCTCAGTTTCTGCAGTGAGAGAGAGAGCGGGTTAGAGAAACCTCCCCAGATACAGGAGTGTGAGAGAGAGAGAGGGTTAGAGAGACCTCCCCAGATACAGCAGTGAGAGAGAGAGCGGGTTAGAGAGACCTCCCCAGATACAGGAGTGTGAGAGAGAGAGAGGGTTAGAGAGACCTCCCCAGATACAGCAGTGAGAGAGAGAGGGTTAGAAAGACCTCCCCAGATACAGGAGTGAGAGATTGAGAGGGTTAGAGAGACCTCCCCAGACACAGGAGTGAGGGAGAGAGAGTGTTAGACCTCCCCAGAGACAGGAGTGTGAGATAGAGAGGGTTAGAGAGACCTCCCCAGATACAGGAGTGAGAGAGAGAGAGGGGTAGAGAGACCTTCCCAGATACAGGAGTGAGAGAGAGAAAGAGGGTTAGAGAGACCTCCCCAGATACAGGGGTGAGAGAGAAAGGGTTAGAGAGACTTTGACAGATACATGAGTGAGAGAGAGGGCGGGTTAGAGAGACCTCACCGGATACAGGACTGTGAGAGAGTGGGGGTTAGAGAGACCTCCCCAGATACAGGAGTGTGAGAGCAAGAGGGTTAGAGAGACCTCCCCAGATACAGAAGAGTGAGAGAGAGGGTTAGAGAGACCTCCCCAGATACAGGAGTGAGTGTGAGAGAGATAGCGCGTTTGAGAGACCTCCCCAGATACAGGAGTGAGAGAGAGAGAGAGGGTTAGAGAGACCTCCCCAGATACAGGAGTGTGAGAGAGAGGGGGGTTACAGAGATCTTCCCCGATACAGGAGTGTGAGAGAGCGGGTTAGAGAGTCCTCCCCAGATACAGGAGTGTGAGCGCAAGAGGGTTAGAGACACCTCCCCAGATACAGAGGAGTGAGAGAGAGCGGGTTAGAGAAACCTCCCCAGATACAGGAGTGTGAGAGAGAGAGGGTTAGAGAGACCTCCACAGATATAGCTGTGAGAGAGAGAGAGGGCTAGAGAGACCTCCCTAGATACATACAGGAGTGTGAGATAGAGGGTTAGAGAGACCTCCCCAGATACATGAGTGTGAGAGAGAGAGGGGGTTAGAGAGACCTCCCCAGATACAGGAGTGTGAGAGAGAGAGGGTTAGAGAGACTTCCCCAGATACAGGAGTGAGAGAGAGAGAGTGTTAGGGAGACCTCCCCAGATACAGGAGTGTGAGAGAGCGAGGGTTAGAGAGACCTCCACAGATACAGCTGGGAGAGAGAGAGAGAGGGTTAGAGAGACCTCCCTAGATACATGCAGGAATGTGAGAGAGAGGGTTAGAGAGACCTCCCCAGATACATGACTGCGAGAGAGAGAGGGGGTTAGAGAGACCTCCCCATATACAGGAGTGTGAGAGAGAGAGGGTTCGAAAGACCTCCCCAGATACAGGAATGTGTGAGAGATAGAGGGGGTTAGAAAGACCTCCCTATATACAGGAGTGTGAGAGAGAGTCTGTTAGAGAGTCCTCCCTGGATACAGGAGTGTGAGAGAGAGGGTTAGAGAGACATCTCCAGATACAGGAGTGTGAGAAAGAGTCTTTTAGAGAGTCCTGCTCAGACACAGGAGAATGAGAGTTGGGCCATGGGCTCGGAGCGGTGTTGGGAGGAGGGAGGCAGGGAGGGTTAATGAGACTTCCCAAGATACAGGTGTGTGAACGAGGGGGTCGGAGAAACCTCTCCAGATACAGGAATGCAAGAGAGCGGTAGTTCCAGAGATCTCCCCCGATACGGGAGTGTGTGTGAGAGGGAGGTTACTGTGATCTCCCTTGATACAGGAGTGTGAGAGGGAAATTGTTGAGAGACATCTTCCGAAATACAGGAATATGTGAGAGGGGTTTGGAGAGACCTCCCAAGATACAGGAGTGTGTGAGAGAGAGAGTGTTAGGGAGACCCCCCAGATACAGGAGTGTGAGAGAAAGGGCGTTACAGAGGTCTACCTCGATACAGGAATGTGTGAGAGAGAGGGGGGGTTAGAGAGACCTCCCCAAATACAGCAGTGAGAGAGAGAGGGGGTTAGAGAAACCTCCCCAGATACAGGAGTGTGGGAGAGAGAGAGGGTTAGAGAGACCACCCCAGATACAGGAGTGAGAGAGAGAGAGAGGGTTAGAGAGACCTCCCCAGACACATGAGTGAGGGAGAGAGAGTGTTAGACCTCCCCAGAGACAATAGTGTGAGATAGAGAGGGTTAGAGAGACCTCACCAGATACAGGAGTGCGAGAGAGAGAGTGTGTTAGAGAGACTCCCCAGATACAGGAGTGAGAGAGAGAGGGTTAGAGAGACCTCCCCAGGTACAGGAGTGAGTGTGAGAGAGAGAGGGTTAGAGAGACCTCCCCGGGTACAGGAGTGAATGTGAGAGAGAGAGGGTTAGAGAGACCTCCCCAGATACAGGAGTGAGTGTGAGAGAGAGAGGGTTAGAGAGACCTCCCCAGATACAGTAGTGTGAGTGAGAGAGAGAGGGTTAGAGAGACCTCCCCAGATACAGGAGTGTGAGAGAGAGAGGGTTAGAGAGACCTCCCCAGATACAGGAGTGAGTGTGAGAGAGAGGGTTAGAGAGACTTCCCCAGATACAGGGGTGAGTATGAGAGAGAGAGCGGGTTAGAGAGACCTCCCCAGATACAGGGGTGCGATCGAGAGAGGGTTAGAGAGACCCCCCAGACACAGGAGTGAGGGTGAGAGAGAGAGGGTTAGAGAGACCTACCCAGATACAGGGGTGAGAGAGAGAGAGAGAGGGTTAGAGAGACCTCCCCAGTTACAGGAGTGAGAGAGAGAGATAGGGTTAGAGAGACTTCCCCAGAGACAGGAGTTTGAGAGAGAGAGAGATGGTTAGGGAGACCTCCCCAGATACAGGAGTGTGAGAGAGAGAGGGTTAGAGAGACCTCCCCAGATACAGGAGTGAGTGTGAGAGAGAGGGTTAGAGAGACTTCCCCAGATACAGGGGTGAGTATGAGAGAGAGAGCGGGTTAGAGAGACCTCCCCAGATACAGGGGTGCGATCGAGAGAGGGTTAGAGAGACCCCCAAGACACAGGAGTGAGGGTGAGAGAGAGAGGGTTAGAGAGACCTACCCAGATACAGGGGTGAGAGAGAGAGAGAGAGGGTTAGAGAGACCTCCCCAGTTACAGGAGTGAGAGAGAGAGATAGGGTTAGAGAGACTTCCCCAGAGACAGGAGTTTGAGAGAGAGAGAGATGGTTAGGGAGACCTCCCCAGATACAGGAGTGTGAGAGAGAGGGGGTTACAGAGATCTTCCCCGATACAGGAGTGTGAGAGAGAGGGTTAGAGAGACCTCCCCAGATACAGGAGTGTGAGAGAGAGAGAGGGTTAGAGAGACGTCCCCAGATACAGGAGTGTGAGAGAGAGAGTTTAGAGAGTCCTCCCCAGATACAGGAGCGGGAGAGAGAGAGGGTTAGAGAGACCACACCAGATACAGGAGTGAGAGAGAGAGAGAGTGTTAGAGAGTCCTCCCCAGATACAGGACTGTGAGAGAGTGGGGGTGTAGAGAGGCCTCTCCAGATACAGGAGTGTGAGAGCAAGAGCGTTAGAGAGACCTCCCCAGATACTGAAGAGTGAGATTAAGCGGGTTATAGAAATCTCCCCAGATACAGGAGTGTGTGAGAGAGAGAGCGGATTAGAGGCCCCCCCCCCCCCCCCCCCCCGAGATACAGGAGAGAGAGAGAGAGGGTCACAGAGACCTCCCCAGATACAGGAGTGTGTGAGAGAGAGAGGGTTAGAAAGACCTCCCCAGATACAGGAGTGAGAGCGAGAGAGAGGGTTAGAGAGACTTCCCCAGATACAGGAGTGAGAGAGAGAGCGGGTTAGAGAGTCCTCCCCAGATACAGGAGTGTGAGAGAGAGAGAGTGTTAGAGAGACCTCCCCAGATACAGGGGTGAGAGCGAGAGGGGGTTAGAGAGACTTCCACAGATACAGGAGTGTGAGAGAGAGGGTTAGAGAGACCTCTCCAGATACAGGAGTGTGAGAGAGAGATGGTTAGAGAGACCTCCTCAGATACAGGAGTGAGAGAGAGAGAGGGTTAGAGAGCCCTCCCCATATACAGGAGTGAGAGAGAGAGGGTTAGAGAGTCCTCCCCAGATACAGGAGTGAGAGAGAGAAACAGGGTTAGAGAGACCTCCCAGATACAGGGGTGAGAGAGAGAGAGGGTTAGAGAGACTTCCACAGATACATGAGTGAGAGAGAGAGCGGGTTAGAGAGACCTCACCAGATACAGGAGTGTGAGAGAGGGGGTTAGAGTGACCCCCCCAGATACAGGAGTGAGAGAGAGAGCGGGTTAGAGAGACATCACCAGATACAGGAATGTGAGAGAGAGAGTGCGTTAGGGAGACCCCCCAGACACAGGAGTGAGAGAGAGAGAGAGAAGGTTAGAGAGACCTCCCCAGATACAGGAGTGAGTGTGATAGAGAGCGGGTTAGAGAGACCTCCCCAGGTACAGGAGTGAGTGTGAGAGAGAGAGGGTTAGAGAGACCTCCCCAGATACAGGAGTGAGTGTGAGAGAGAGATGGTTAGAGAGACCTCCCCAGATACAGGAGTGAGTGTGAGAGAGAGAGGGTTATAGAGACCTTCCCAGATACAGGAGTGTGAGCGAGAGAGAGAGAGGGTTAGAGAGACCTCCCCAGATACAGGAGTGAGTGTGAGAGAATGAGGGTTATAGAGACCTCCCCAGATACAGGAGTGTGAGCGAGAGAGAGAGAGGGTTAGAGAGACCTCCCCAGATACAGCAGTGTGAGAGAGAGGGTTAGAGAGACCTTCCCAGATACAGGAGTGAGTGTGAGAGAGAGAGAGGGTTAGAGAGACCTCCCCAGATACAGGAGTGAGTGTGAGAGAGAGGGTTAGAGAGACCCCCCAGATACAGGAATGTGGGTGAGAGAGAGAGGGTTTGAGAGACCTCCCCAGATACAGGAGTAAGAGAGAGAGAGGGTTAGAGAGACCCCCCAGATACAGGAGTGAGAGAGAGAGAGGGTTAGAGAGACCTCCCCAGATACAGGAATGAGGGTGAGAGAGAGAGGGTTCGAGAGACCTCCCCAGATACAGGAGTGAGAGAGAGAGAGAGAGGGTAAGAGAGACCCCCCAGATACAGGAGTGAGTGTGAGAGAGAGAGTGTTAGAGAGCCCTCCCCAGATACAGGTGTGTGTGGGAGAGAGAGAGAGGGGTTAGAAAGACCTCCCCAGATACAGGAGTGTGAGAGAGGGTTACAGAGATCTCCCCCGATACAGGAGTGTGAGAGAGAGGGGTTAGAGACCTCCCCAGATACAGGAATGTGAGAGAGAGTGTTTGAGAGCCCTCCCCAGATACAGGTGTGTGTGTGAGAGAGAGAGAGAGAGGGTTAGAAAGACCTCCCCAGAGACAGGAGTGTGAGAGAGAGAGGGTTACAGAGATCTCCCCCGATACAGGAGTGTGAGAGAGAGGGTTAGAGAGACCTCCCCAGATACAGGAGTGAGTGTGAGAGAGAGAGGGTTTGAGAGACCTCCCCAGATACAGGAGTGAGAGAGAGAGAGAGGGTTAGAGAGACCCTCCAGATACAGGAGTGAGTGTGAGAGAGAGAGGGGTTAGAGAGACCTCCCCAGATACAGGAGTGAGTGTGAGAGAGAGAGGGTTATAGAGACCTCCCCAGATACAGTAGTGTGAGTGAGAGAGAGAGGGTTAGAGAGACCTCCCCAGATACAGGAGTGTGAGAGAGAGAGGGTTAGAGAGACCTCCCCAGATACAGGAGTGAGTGTGAGATAGAGGGTTAGAGAGACTTCCCCAGATACAGTAGTGTAAGTGAGAGAGAGAGGGTTAGAGAGACCTCCCCAGATACAGGGTGCGATCGAGAGAGGGTTAGAGAGACCCCCCAGACACAGGAGTGAGGGTGAGAGAGAGAGGGTTAGAGAGACCTACCCAGATACAGGGGTGAGAGAGAGAGAGAGAGGGTTAGAGAGACCTCCCCAGTTACAGGAGTGAGAGAGAGAGAGATAGGGTTAGAGAGACTTCCCCAGAGACAGGAGTTTGAGAGAGAGAGAGATGGTTAGGGAGACCTCCCCAGATACAGGAGTGTGAGAGAGAGAGGGTTAGAGAGACCTCCCCAGATACAGGAGTGAGTGTGAGAGAGAGGGTTAGAGAGACTTCCCCAGATACAGGGGTGAGTATGAGAGAGGGAGCGGGTTAGAGAGACCTCCCCAGATACAGGGGTGCGATCGAGAGAGGTTAGAGAGACCCCCCAGACACAGGAGTGAGGGTGAGAGAGAGAGGGTTAGAGAGACCTACCCAATACAGGGGTGAGAGAGAGAGAGAGAGGGTTAGAGAGACCTCCCCATTACAGGAGTGAGAGAGAGAGATAGGGTTAGAGAGACTTCCCCAGAGACAGGAGTTTGAGAGAGAGAGAGATGGTTAGGGAGACCTCCCCAGATACAGGAGTGTGAGAGAGAGGGGGTTACAGAGATCTTCCCCGATACAGGAGTGTGAGAGAGAGGGTTAGAGAGACCTCCCCAGATACAGGAGTGTGAGAGAGAGAGAGGGTTAGAGAGACGTCCCCAGATACAGGAGTGTGAGAGAGAGGGTTTAGAGAGTCCTCCCCAGATACAGGAGCGGGAGAGAGAGAGGTTTAGAGAGACCTCACCAGATACAGGAGTGAGAGAGAGAGAGAGAGTGTTAGAGAGTCCTCCCCAGATACAGGACTGTGAGAGAGTGGGGGTTAGAGAGACCTCTCCAGATACAGGAGTGTGAGAGCAAGAGCGTTAGAGAGACCTCCCCAGATACTGAAGAGTGAGATTAAGCGGGTTATAGAAATCTCCCCAGATACAGGAGTGTGTGAGAGAGAGAGCGGGTTAGAGGGCCCCCCCCCCCCCCCCCCCCCCCCCCGAGATACAGGAGAGAGAGAGAGAGGGTTACAGAGACCTCCCAGATACAGGAGTGTGTGAGAGAGAGAGGGTTAGAAAGACCTCCCCAGATACAGGAGTGAGAGCGAGAGAGAGGGTTAGAGAGACTTCCCCAGATACAGGAGTGAGAGAGAGAGCGGGTTAGAGAGTCCTCCCCAGATACAGGAGTGTGAGAGAGAGAGAGTGTTAGAGAGACCTCCCCAGATACAGGGGTGAGAGCGAGAGGGGGTTAGAGAGACTTCCACAGATACAGGAGTGTGAGAGAGAGGGTTAGAGAGACCTCTCCAGATACAGGAGTGTGAGAGAGAGATGGTTAGAGAGACCTCCTCAGATACAGAGTGAGAGAGAGAGAGGGTTAGAGAGCCCTCCCCATATACAGGAGTGAGAGAGAGAGGGTTAGAGAGTCCTCCCCAGATACAGGAGTGAGAGAGAGAAACAGGGTTAGAGAGACCTCCCCAGATACAGGGGTGAGAGAGAGAGGGTTAGAGAGACTTCCACAGATACATGAGTGAGAGAGAGAGCGGGTTAGAGAGACCTCACCAGATACAGGAGTGTGAGAGAGGGGGTTAGAGTGACCCCCCCAGATACAGGAGTGAGAGAGAGAGCGGGTTAGAGAGACATCACCAGATACAGGAATGTGAGAGAGAGAGTGCGTTAGGGAGACCCCCCAGACACAGGAGTGAGAGAGAGAGAGAGAAGGTTAGAGAGACCTCCCCAGATACAGGAGGTAGTGTGATAGAGAGCGGGTTAGAGAGACCTCCCCAGGTACAGGAGTGAGTGTGAGAGAGAGAGGGTTAGAGAGACCTCCCCAGATACAGGAGTGAGTGTGAGAGAGAGATGGTTAGAGAGACCTCCCCAGATACAGGAGTGAGTGTGTAGAGAGAGAGGGTTAAGAGACCTTCCCAGATACAGGAGTGTGAGCGAGAGAGAGAGAGGGTTAGAGAGACCTCCCCAGATACAGGAGTGAGTGTGAGAGAGAGGGTTAGAGAGACCTCCCCAGATACAGGAGTGAGTGTGAGAGAGAGGGTTAGAGAGACCCCCCAGATACAGGAATGTGGGTGAGAGAGAGAGGGTTTGAGAGACCTCCCCAGATACAGGAGTGAGAGAGAGAGAGGGTTAGAGAGACCCCCCAGATACAGGAGTGAGAGAGAGAGGGTTAGAGAGACCTCCCCAGATACAGGAATGAGGGTGAGAGAGAGAGGGTTCGAGAGACCTCCCCAGATACAGGAGTGAGAGAGAGAGAGAGAGGGTAAGAGAGACCCCCCAGATACAGGAGTGAGTGTGAGAGAGAGAGTGTTTGAGAGCCCTCCCCAGATACAGGTGTGTGTGTGAGAGAGAGAGAGAGAGGGTTAGAAAGACCTCCCCAGAGACAGGAGTGTGAGAGAGAGAGGGTTACAGAGATCTCCCCCGATACAGGAGTGTGAGAGAGAGGGTTAGAGAGACCTCCCCAGATACAGGAGTGAGTGTGAGAGAGAGGGTTAGAGAGACCTCCCCAGATACAGGACTGTGTGTGAGAGAGAGGGTTAGAGAGACCTCCCCAGATACAGGAGTGTGAGAGAGAGATGGTTAGAGAGACCTCCCCAGATACAGGAGTGTGAGAGAGATGGTTAGAGAGACCTCCCCAGATACAGGAGTGTGAGAGAGATGGGGTTACAGAGATCATCTCGATACATGAGTGTGTGAGGGAGAGGGTTAGAGTAGTCTCCCTCGATACAGGAGTGAGGGAGATGTAGGGTGGATCTGGAGAGACTCCTCAGATACCACACTCCTTTCCCGAGGACTGACTTGTAATCCATGGAGACACATCTCTGGAAAATCTCCCCCTCCGACTGCTGTCAATGCTGCAATGGACTGTTTGAAAATGTCAGGGTTTGTGGTTTTAATCGCTGGACCAAAATCTGTAAAACAGAATATCAGAATCCGTCACAATATGTGTTCATCTTCACGGTGACATAAACAAACAGTATTCCAAACTCAACCCCATAACGTCCCCGAATTATGTGGATAGATCAGCATCACAGATGTCTGCCCCTCGTCGAACTGTTCCAGTGAAGCCATAACACTGGCATCTACCCGGCAATGTGGAAAATTGCCCAGTTGTGTCCTGTACACAAGTAACAGGACAAACCCAACCCAGCCAATTACAGCCCTATCAGCCTACTCTCCATCATCAGCAAAGTGATGGAAGGAGTCATTAACAGTACTGTCAAGCGGTACTTACTCAGCAATAACCTGCTCAGACACTCAGTTTGGATTCTGCCAGGGTCACTCAGCTCCTGACCTCATTGCAGCTTTGTTTCAAACATGGACAAAATAGCTGGATGCCAAAGGTGAGGTGAGGGTGACTGCCCTTGACATCAAGGCAGCACTTGAGCGAGTATGGTATCAAGGAGCCCTAGCTAAACTGGACACAATGGGAATCAAGGGGAAAACTCTCCGCTGGTTGGGGTCATATCTGGCACAATGTCAGATGGTGGTGGTGGTTGGAAGTCAATCATTTCAATCCCGGGACATCGTGATAGGAGCTACACAGGGTAGTGTCTCGGCTCAACTACCTTAAGCTGTTTCATCAATGACCTCCCTTCCATCATAAGGTCTGAAGTGGGGATTGCCGCAGATGACTGCACCATTCGCGACACCTCAGATCATGAAGCAGTCCATGTCCAAATGCAGCAAAACATAGACAATATCCAGGATCGGCCTGACAAGTGACAAGTAACATTCGCGCAACACAAGTGCCAGGCAATGACCATCTCCAACAAGAACATCTAACCATCGGTCCTTGACATTCAATGGCATTACCATCACTGAATCCCCCGCTTTCAACATCCCGGAGGGTTCTCAATGACCAGAAATTGAACTGAGCAGGTCAGAGGCAGGGAATCCTGCGGCGAGTAACTCACCTCCTGACTCCCCAAATCCAGTCCACCATCTACAAGGCACAAGTCAGGAGTGTGATGGAATATTCTCCATTTGCCTGGATGAGTACAACTCCACTCTTTGAGAAAAGAAATTCTTCCTCAAATCTGTCTTATGTGAGAACCCCCTTATTCGGCAATGAAGCTCTCTGGCCCTGCACTCTCCCATGAGTTTGATAGCTTGGTACATTATTGCTCAGAGGAAGCCCTGGGGAGCTGAGAAAGTGGCGGAAGTGACCAATTCCGCGTTAAAAAGGACTCGGCCCCAAATGAAGTCCTGGGAACCATTTCTGCCAGTAAGTGGTGGGTGGAGTGCTCAGAAATATCGGTGGACTCAGAAATATTGGGGAATACATTCTCAGGAGATTGAAACCCTGGGAGCTGTGCAGTTGTTGAGGTAGTCCGTGTGGGAGGAGCACTGAGGGAATTCAGACACTTGATCTTCAAACGTGAGCAGTTTGGAGTCCCTCATGAGGGAAGACAGGCTTTCAGCTAGATGTAAAAAGAAAATTCTTTCCACGTGGGCATCGCTGGGGAGGTCCAGCATTGTTTCCCATCCCTAATTGCCTCCTTGAACTGACTTTGCTGGTTCATTTTGGAAGGCCCAGTTAGGAATCAAACTCATTGCTGAGGCTCTGGAGTTACATGTAGGCCTGACCGGGTAAGGAGGGCAGATTTCTCTCCCAAAAGGAGATTAGTGAACCAGATGGGTTTTTTATGACAATTGAGCATCACTGGTTTGATAATCAAACATACAGATTGATTAACACACAGTGCTCGCTGATTCTGCTTGTGTTTTCCAGTTAATATGTGGCATGGGTGTTTGACATCAGCTTGTGTGATCATTCAATTTTACGTCAAGTTAATTCTTAACATAAGAGGACAAGGTAGATATTGCACCTATTTATATCTTGTCTGGTAAAGTTTAGTTTAGTTTATTCAAACCTATGGATTCTTGTGTCTTTATTCCTTCAGCAAGATGTCTGGAGTCTCAAACTGTGCTGGTTTTAAACAACACATTATTAGCCCCGAGCATGACCATTCCAACCCCCTCAGGATCTACGCTAACATCATAACATCGGCCGTTGTCCTTGGTCCCGACTTTATTCTGTTTTCGTCTCTGCATCTCTGTGTTGACCTGCATCACTGGATGGGCAGAACTTCACCCACTCTCTGTGTTACTCTAGTTTTCCTGTTTGGGCGTCACGGTAGCACAGTGGTTAGCACTGCTACCTCACAGCTCCAGGGACCTGTGTCCAATTCTGGCCTCAGGTGACTGTGTGGAGTCTGCACGTTGTCCCCGTGTATGTGTGGGTTTCCTCCCACAGTCCAAAATTGTGCAGGTTAGGTGGATTGTACATGATAATTTGCCGCTTAGTGTCCAAAAAGTAGGTGGGTTACTGGATTACGGGGATAGGGTGGAGGCATGGCCTTAAGTAGGGTGTTCTTTCCAAGGGCCAGTGCAGACTCGATGGGCCAAATGGCCTCCTTCTGCACTGTAAATTCTATGAAATTGTGCATTGCTATCTGGTATTCCATTTTTCTCTATAATGCTGAGTTACTCTGCAGTGAACAGTATCTCCCTGCTTCACAGTGTATAGCTCTGTCTTCCTGTGTGTTACTCTGTTACAGTCTGTGTTACTCAGTGTGACTCTGTTACAGTCTGAGTTACTTGTTACCCTGTTAATCTGTTACAATGTTACAGTCTGTGTTACTCAGTGTTACTCGTAGCTACACTGTTATCGTCTGTGTTACTCTGTGTTATACCATTACAGCCTGTGTTACTTGGTGTTACTCTGTTACAGTCAGTTTAATCTGTGTTACAATGTTACAGTCTGTGTTACTCAGTGCTACTCTGTAACGGTTGTGTGACTCGGTGTTATACTATTACAGTCTGTGTTATTCAATGTTACTCTGTAACGGTGGTGTGACTCGGTGTTATACTATTACAGTCTGTTATTTAATGTTACTCTGTTACAGTCGTGTTACTCGGTGTTATACTATTACAGTTTGTGTTACTCAATGTTACTTAGTGTTATACTGTTACAGTCTGTGTTACTCAGTGTGACTGTCACAGTCAGACCTACTAATTGTTACCCTGTTTAATCTGTTACAATGTTATAGTCTGTGTTACTCTGTGTTATACTGTTACAGTCTGTGTTACTCTGTGTTATACTGTTACAGTCTGTGTTACTCAGTGTGACTGTCACAGTCAGAGCTACTAATTGTTACCCTGTTTAATCTGTTACAATGTTATAGTCTGTGTTACTCTGTGTTATACTGTTAGTCTGTGTTACTCTGTGTTATACTGTTACAGTCTGTGTTACTCAGTGTGACTGTCACAGTCAGAGCTACTAATTGTTACCCTGTTTAATCTGTTACAATGTTATTGTCTGTGTTACTCTGTGTTACACTGTTACAGTCTGTGTTACTCTGTGTTATACTGTTACAGTCTGTGTTACTCAGTGTGACTGTCACAGTCAGAGCTACTAATTGTTACCCTGTTTAATCTGTTACAATGTTATAGTCTGTGTTACTCGGTGTTACTCAATTATAGACTTTGTTAATCTGTGTTACAATGTTACAGTCTGTGTTACTCGGTGCTACTCTGTTATGGTTGTGTTACTCGGTGTTATACTATTACAGTCTGTGTTACTCGGTGCGACTATGTAACGGTCGTGTCACTCGGTGTAGCTCTGTGTTAGCCTGTTACCTGGATCGTTGAATGGCACCAAGACATAGAAGGAAGGTTGCTGAGGAGTTCCGAGAGTATTTTCGATGATGGAAAAGGTTCTTTGTTTGACGGCATTGATATCGTTTCTCATACTCCCGGTGGTATCGATGACAAAGGTAAGGGCCGAGGGACTGTCGATATTCAAAAACCTGCAGGATTCACAGGACCAGATCTCATCAATCGAATGGATCATTAGCTGCAGACGCGACCCAACCTCTGACAACCAAACAATCTCTGAAGTAAAAGTCCCAATGCAGTAAAGCTCCCTCTACACTGTCCCCATCAAACACTCCAGGACAGGTACAGCACGGGGTTAGATACAGAGTGAAGCTCCCTCTACACTGTCCCCATCAAACACTCCTAGGACTGATGCAGCACGGAGTTAGATACAGAGTGAAGCTCGTGCTACACTGTCCCCATCAAACACTCCCAGGACAGGTACAGCACGGGGTTAGATACAAAGTAAAGCTCCCTCTACACTGTCCCCATCAAACTCTCCCAGGACAGGTACAGCATGGGGTTAGATACAGAGTAAAGCTCCCTCTACACTGTCACCACCAAACACTCTCAGGGCAGGTACAGCACAGGGTTAGATACAGAGTAAAGCTCCCTCGACACTGTCCCCATCAAACACTCTCAGGACAGGTACAGCACGGGGTTAGATACAGAGTAAAGCTCCCTCTACACTGTCCCCACCAAACACTCTCAGGACAGGTACAGCACGGGGTTAGATACAGAGTAAAGCTCCCTCGACACTGTCCCCATCAAACACTCTCAGGACAGGTACAGCACGGGGTTAGATACAGAGTAAAGCTCCCTCGACACTGTCCCCATCAAACACTCTCAGGACAGGTACAGCACGGGGTTAGATACAGAGACTCTCCCTGGACACAGCTCCATTAATGAAGTGATTTGGGGCCCTCATTCTTTTTCTCGCCAGGTCTGCAGCTTCAGTTAGCTGGCTCTCACCTTAGGAAGAGTTTGTCTCCGACAGCGTCTCTGATTCGCTGGAACAGCTGCTTCGTTGCCTCAGTGGCCACATTTGCAGCTTTTTGGTGAAGATAACCGTGCTCAGAATCAAATTTATCCTTGTTAATTCCACCCTTGGCATCACGGAATCTGCTCAGATCGAAAGAACCTCCATGACTGCATTTACCTATAACAGAAATCACATTTTAAAAAAGTGTCAGTATTGTGGGTGCGCTGCACTGTCGAGGGTCACCACTGAGGGACTGCTGCACTGTCAGCAGGGTCGTACTGAGGGAGATCTGCACTGTCAGAGGGTCAGTAATGAGGGAGTGCTGCACTGTCAAGGGTCAGTACAGAGGGAGTGCTGCACTGTCGAGGTCAGCACTAGGGAATGCTGCCTGTCAGAGGGCCAGTACTGAGGGAGTGCTGCACAGTCAGAGGGTCAGTAATGAGGGAGTGCTGCACTGTCAGAGGGTCAGTACTGAGGGAGTGCTGCACTGTCGGAGGGTCAGTACTGAGGGAGTGCTGCACTGTCGGAGGGGTCGGTGCTGAGGGAGCACTGCACTGTCAAAGGGTCAGTACTGAGGGAGTGCTGCACTGCCAGAGGGTCAGTACTGAGGGAGTGTTGCCCTGTCGGAGGGTCAGTACGGAGGGAGTGCTGCCTTCTCAGAGGGTCGGTACTGAGGGAGTGCTGCACTGTCAGCGGGTCAGCAATGAATGAGTGCTGCATTGTCAGAGGGTCAGTACTGAGGGGGTGCTGGTCTGTCAGGTGGTCAGTACTGTGGGAGTGATGCACTGTCAGAGGGTCAGTACCTAGGGAGTGCTGCACTGTCAGAGGGTCGGTATTGAGGGAGTGCTGTACTGTCAGAGGGTCAGTACTGAGGGTCTACTGCACTGCCAGAGGGTCAGTACTGAGGGAGTGCTGCACCGTCAAGGGGTCAGTGCTGAGGGAGTGCTGCACTGTCAAAGGGTCAGTACTGAGGGAGTGCTGCACTGTTAGAGGGTCAGTACTGAGGGAGTGTTGCCCTGTCGGAGGGTCAGTACGGAGGGAGTGCTGCCTTGTCAGAGGGTCGGTACTGAGGGAGTGCTGCACTGCCAGAGGGTCAGTACTGAGGGAGTGTTGCCCTGTCGGAGGGTCAGTACGGAGGAAGTGCTGCCTTGTCAGAGGGTCGGTACTGAGGGAATGCTGCACTGTCAGCGGGTCAGCAATGAATGAGTGCTGCACTGTCAGAGGGTCAGTACTGAGGGGGTGCTGGTCTGTCAGGTGGTCAGCACTGTGGGAGTGATGCACTGTCAGAGGGTCAGTACCGAGGGAGTGCTGAACTGTCAGAGGGTCGGTACTGATGGAGTGCTGTACTGTCAGAGGGTCAGTACTGAGGGTCTACTGCATTGCCAGAGTGTCAGTACTGAGGGGCTGCTGCATCGTCAGAGGGTCAATATTGAGGGAGTGCTTCACTGTCAGGAGCAGGTTCACCCTGGATAATCACGCGCGGTCTACGGGGCACTGGTAGTTGGCCATTGACAGAGGCACCCGCTGTGATTCTCTGAGAACAATTGGCCGATTACCCGACGGCGTGGATGTAACCACGTTTTACCTGTCGGGAATGGCTGGTGGATGCTGTGGACTCAGTCTGTGGCCGCCCTGGTGGATGGTGGGGAATCCTTCACTGGGGGGGCCTCACAGATGGCCAGGCTAGTGATCGGGTGGCACCAATCGGTGGCCGCGTGCGATCTGGGGCGGCCAATATTCCTTGATTCCGCTCTGCGTGCTGAGTCCGCCATGTCGCATGGCGTGGCTGCCACAGGCTTGCGCAGACTCCGGATGGAAGTGCAAGGCCCCGTATCCGCAGCCAGAGCTGAGAGAAGCCCTCTGGCGCCCCGCCAGCCCCCTGCAAATTGGAGAATCACACTGGACTTTCTTAATTAAAGTACAGGGTGAAACACCTGCGTTTTGACACTGGTGTGAGGACATAGACCGATTATTGGAGAATGTCGCCCCCTATTTCCCAGCGACCGCAACCACAGAGTGAAGACTCATCTCAGACCTACCCCTTTAATCCCTGTTTTATTTTATTCCTCGCCGAAACTTACCTGGTGTCTGTATTGTGTGTCGGTACTGAGGGAGTGCTGCACTGTCCGAGGGTCAGTACTGAGGGAATGCTGCACTGTCAGAAGGTCAGTACTGAGGGAATGCTGCACTGTCAGAGGGTCAGTACTGAGGGAGTGCTGCACTGTCAGAAGGTCAGAACTGAGGGAATGCTGCACTGTCAGAGGGTCAGTACTGAGGGAATGCTGCACTGTCAGAAGGTCAGTACTGAGGGAATGCTGCACTGTCAGAGGGTCAGTACTGAGGGAGTGCTGCACTGTCAGAAGGTCAGAACTGAGGGAGTGCTGCACTGTCACTGGGTTAATACTGAGGGAGCGCTGCACTGTCAAAGGGTCAATCCTGATGGAGCGCTGCACTGTCAGAGGGTCAGAACTGAGGGAATACTACACTTGAAACGGTTAGTACAGAGGGAGTGCTGCACTGTCAGAGGGACAGTACCGAGGGAGTGTTGCACTGTTGGAAGGTCAGTACTGTCGGGATCCTTCACAATCAAGGGATCAGGACTGAAGGGGTGCTGTACTGTCAGAGGGTCCGTACTGATGGAGTGCTGCTCTGTCAGGCAGTCAGGACTGAGGGAGTGCTGCATTGTCAGAGGGTCAGTACTGAAGGAGCACTGCACTGTCAGAGGGTCAGTACTGCGGGAGAGCTGCACTGTCAGATGGTCAGTACTGAGGGAGTGCTGCACTGTCAGATGGTCAGTACTGAGGGAATGCTGCACTGTCAGAGGGTCAGTCCAGGAGTGCTGCACAATCAGTGGGTCAGTATTGAGGGAGTGCTGCATTGTCAGAGGGTCAGTACTGAGGGAGTGCTGCATTGTCAGAGGGTCAGTACTGAGGGGGTGCTGCCCTGTCGGAGTGTCATTACAGAGGGAGTGCTGCATTGTCAGAGGGTCAGTTTGGAGAGAGTGCTGCATTGTCAGCGGGTCACTACTGAGGGAGAGCTGCACTGTCAGAGGGTTAGTACTGAAGTAGTGCTGCACTGTCAAAGGGTCAGTACTGAGGGAGTGCTGCACTGTCAGAGGGTCAGTACTGAGGGAGTGCTGCACTTCGGAGGGTCAATACTGAGGGAACGCTGCATTTTTAGATTGTCAGTACTGAGGGAGTGTTGCACTGTCAAGGGTCAGTACTGAGGGAGTGTTGCACTGTCAAGGGTCAGTACTGAGGGAGTGTTGCACTGTCAGAGGGTCAGTCCTGAAGGAGTGCTGCACTGTTGGCAGGTCAGTGCTGAGGGAGTGCTGCTCTTTTAGAGGGTGTAGTACTGAGGGAGTGCTGCACTGTCAGAGGGTCAGTACTGAGGGAGTGCTGCACTGTCAGAGGGTCAGTACTGAGGGAGGCTGCACTTTTAGAGGGTCAGTACTGAGGGAGTGCTGCACTTTTAGAGGGTCAGTACTGAGGGAGTGCTGCACTTTTACAGGGTCAGTACTGAGGGAGTGCTGCACTGTCAGAGGGTCAGTGCTAAGTGAGTTCCTTCTCGTCATCCTGACTTGGACATATATTGGCCGTTCCTTCAGTGTCGCTGTGTCAAGAAGCTGGACCTCCCTTACTGACAGCTCATGGTGAATCTCCACCTCACGGTCTTGGGCGGTTCAAGAAAGCTGCTCACCACAACCTTCCATGGGGGCAATTCGGACGGGCAATAAACACATGCCTCGCCTGCAAGTCCCACATAGAAGGTATCCAGATCATGAGCTTGTTATCTGTAACCTCAGTAAAGTGATGAGGGAATTTCTGAACATTTGCATGTTTAAAGTTCCCATTTGTCTAACTACCTCCTTGCCCACACTCACCACTTGGTTTGCTGAAAAATGAAAGACTGAAGTATCCAGTTGTGAGGACGTTCCTGGATTTAATATTGTTGAGAATGTTATTGCGACAACCATCAGTCCCACAGTCACTGCATGTCCTCTCATTCTTTGCTGTAAGACACACGGGGTTACATTTTGTCAAAGATCTCCATGTCCACATAACCTGCTCCAATCTGACACCTACTATCCCCATATCCATTTGGGTTTATAAATCTCCGCTCTGATCTGCCCCCCCCAACTCCTTCCCCAGTCCTATCTGGAGTCACTGGGTTCAGTTCTGAGTCCCAAACCGCAGGGAAGGGATTTTTCCCTCGGCGTGGGGCAGCTCAGATCACCAGAATGTTCCCAGGCCTGCAAGGGTTAAATTCTGAGGGGAGGGGAGGGGCGGAGCTTGTGTTCCATCCAGCCTGGAAGATGAAGGGGGTGATCTGATCAAGCGGTTTAAGATGTTTAAAGGATTCGATCGGGTCGAGAGAGAGTAATTATTTCCTCTGGTGGGAGTGAGGGGGCCTCCTCCAGTTCCTGTGTAACAGATTCGAGGGGCTGAATGGCTTCCTCCTGTTCCTGTGTAACAGATTCGAGGGGCTGAATGGGCCTCCTCCAGTTCCTGTGTAACAGGTTTGAGAGGCTGATTGGGCCTTCGTTCCTGTAGAACAGACTCAATGGGCTGAATGGCCTCCTCCTGTTCCTGTGTAACAGGCTCAAGGTGATAAATGGGTCCCCTCCTGTTCCTGTTTAATATGCTCGAGGGGCTAAATGGCCTCCTCTTCCCTGTGTAACAGACTCAAGGTGCTGAATGGGCCACCTCCTGTTCCTGTGTAACAGGCTCGAAGGGGTTGAATGGGCCTCCTCTTGTCCCAGTGACATTTCTCCAGTGAGATTGAGTTTGGGTTCCTACCTGCTCTCGTTCCGATGTCTCGGTCCGGAACGATAATGTTGCTGTTTGGTTCCATGAAGCCCAATTCAATCCAGTTACTGTGGCTGTAAAAATCCTGGGAAATAAGATGGAGTTAGGAACATGGCGGAACTTTGTCCCTGGGTCCCGCGAAAAGTGAAGCATCATGACAAAGAGGGGCGTTCACTCATCTCTGCTCGGGGAGTGAGGAGGCCCACAGGGAAGGAGGAAGAGAGAGGGAGTAAGAGAGAGAGAAAGCATGTGTTTGAGAGAGAGAAGGGGAGAGAGAGAGTGGGACAGTGTGAGAGAAAATGAGAGTAAGACAGTGTGGTAAACCACTGTTACACCTGTATTAGGTGATGTAATGTAGGACCTGTACTACAGGTTCACCGGTAGCCCCTGCCTGCTGGCTCCACTCAGTAGGCGGAGTATAAATATACGTGTTCTTTATTCAGCAGCCATTTCACCAGCTGCTGTGGGAGGCCACACATCTGAGAGCAATAAAGCCTCAGTTGTATCCAACTCTAGTCTTTATACAATTGACCGTGCATCAGGCAGAGACTATATGTGAGAGAGAATGCGAGACAGAGTGAGAGAGAGGGAAGGGGGGAGAGAGAGAGTAAGAGAGAGAGAGTATTTGAGAGAGAGGAAAAGGGAGACTGAGTGAGAGACAGAGTGAGATAGAGGGAATGAGGGACAGAGAGTGGGAGAGAGGGAAGGGAGAAAGAGGGAAGGGAGAAGGCAAGAGAAGAATGGGGTGGAGTGATAGGGAGAGAGAGAAGAATGGTAGAGAGAGAGAAAGGGAGGAATGAATGGGTGACCGAGAAAGAGAAAGGAAGGAAGGGGAGAGAGAGATAGAGGAATGGGAGGGAGAGAGAATGAGAGAGAGAAAAATGTAGAGGAATGGGACAGAGAGGGAAATGGGAGAGAGACAGAGAGAGAGAGAGACAGAAGAGGAATGGGGAGAGAGAAAGAGAGAGTGATGGTAGAAAGAGAGAGTGAGATAGGGAGGGCAGAGTGAGAGAGTGGGAGATAGTGGAATGAGAGAGAGATAAAAAGAAAGGAAGGGGAACGAGAGAGAAAGGAAGGGGGGGGAGATAGGAAATGGGAGAGAATCAGAGAATGATGGTAGAAAGAATGGGAGAGAGAGATAGAGGAATAGGAGAGCGAGAGAGAGAGAGAGAGGAATGGGAGAAAGAGAGAGAGAGTTAGGAATGGGAGCGAGAGAGAGAGATAGAAGATTGGGAGAAAGAGAGAAAAAGAAAGAAAGGGGAAAGATAGGGGATGGGGAAAGAAAGAGAGAGATAGAGGAATTGGAAAGTGAGAGAATGAGAGAGAGAGAGAGGAATGGGAGAGAAAGAGAGAGAGAGAGAGAGAGATAGGAATGGGAGAGAGAGATAGAAGAATGGGAGAAAGAGAGAGAAAGAAAGGAAGGGGAAAGATAGAGGAATGGGAGAGCGAGAGAATGAGAAAGAGAGGAATGGGAGAGAGAGAGATAGAAGAATGGGGAAAAGAGAGAAAAAGAAAGGAAGGGAAAGATAGAGGATGGGGAAAGAGAGAGATAGAGAGAAAAGAAGGGGAGAGAAAGAGGAAGTGGAGAGAGAGAGAGAGGAAGGGGGAAGCGACCAGCTGATTCTCCCCTCTTATGTCCCATAGGACTGCAACCGATATCCTGGGGGGGGTGTTTGCTAAAGCTGTTGGGGAGGGTTTAAACTAATGTGGCAGGGGGGTGGGAACCGATGCAGGAAGTTGGAGGCTAGTAAAACAGGGACAGAAGCAAAAGGAAGTAAGGGGGAAAGTGCAACGCAGAGAAGACATAGTCAAAAATCAAAAAGGGCGACAGTACAAGGTACAGTGACTGAGGGGAGCTCAGTAAATAGGCCCAGTAATACTAAAAGGAATAAAACTGGAGATGTTAAGATTCAAAACAGAGGTAAAAAAACCAACATATGTGTACTTTACTTAAATGCTCGTAGTATTCGGAATAAAGTAAATGAGTTGATAGCGCAAATCATCGTGAATGACTATGATTTAGTGGCCATTACTGAAACATGGTTAAAGGATGGTCACGACTGGGAGTAAAATATCCGAGGGTATCAAACTATTCGGAAGGACAGAGTGGATGGTAAGGGAGGTGGTGTAGCTCTGTTATTTAAGGATGGCATCCGGGCAATAGTAAGGGATGACATCGGTGCTATGGAGGATAAGGTTGAATCCATTTGGGTGGAAATCAGGAATAGTAAGGCGGAAAAAGTCACTGATAGGAGTAGTCTATCGGCCACCAAATAGTAACGTTATGGTGGGGCAGGCAATAAACAAAGAAATAACTGATGCATATAGAAATGGTACAGCAGTTATCATGGGGGATTTTAATCTACATGTCGATTGGTTTAACCAGGTTGGTCAATGCAACCTCGAGGAGGAGTTTATAGAATGTATCCGTGATAGTTTCCTAGAACAGTATGTAATGGAACCTACGAGGGAACAAGCGGTCCCAGATCTTGTCCTGTGTAATGAGACAGGATTGATTAATGATCTCATAGTTAGGGATCCTCTCGGAAGGAGTGATCACAATATGGTGGAATTTAAAATACAGATGGAGGGTGAGAAGGTAAAATCAAATACTAGTGTTTTGTGTTTAAACAAAGGAGATTACAATGGGATGAGAGAAGAACTAGCTAAGGTAGACTGGGAGAAAAGACTTTATGGTGGAACAGTTGAGGAACAGTGGAGAACCTTCCAAGCAATTTTTCACAGTGCTCAGCAAAGGTTTATCCCAATAAAAAGGAAGGACGGTAGAAAGAGGGAAAATCGACCATGGATATCTAAGGAAATAAGGGAGAGTATCAAATTGAAGGAAAAAGCATCCAAAGTGGCAAAGATTGGTGGGAGACTAGAGGACTGGGAAATCTTTAGGGGGCAACAGAAAGCTACTAAAAAAGCTAGGAAGAAGTGTAAGATAGAGTATGAGAGTGAACTTGCTCATAATATAAGAACAGACAGTAAAGGTTTTTACAAATAAATAAAACAAAAAAGAGTGGCTACGGTAAATATTGGTCCTTTAGAGGATGAGAAGGGAGTTTTAATAATGGGAGATGAGGAAATGGCTGAGGAACTGAACAGGTTTTTTGGGTCTGTCTTCACAGTGGAAGACACAAATAACATGCCAGCGATTGATAGAAATGAGGCTATGACAGGTGAGGACCTTGAGAGGATTGTTATCACTAAGGAGGTAGTGATGGGCAAGCTAATGGGGCTAAAAGTAGACAAGTCTCCTGGCCCTGATGGAATGCATCCCAGAGTGCTAAAAGAAATGGCGAGGGAAATTGCAGATGCACTAGTGATGATTTACCAAAATTCACTAGACTCTGGGGTGGTCCCGGTGGATTGGAAATTAGCAAACGTGACACCACTGTTTAAAAAAGGAGGTAGGCAGAAAGCGGGAAATTATAGGCCAGTGAGCTTAACTTCGGTAGCAGGGAAGATGCTGGAATGTATCATCAAGGAAGAAAAAGTGAGGCATCTGGATAGAAATTGTCCTATTGGGCAGACGCAGCATGGGTTCATAAATGGCAGGTCGTGCCTAACTAATTTAGTGGAATTTCTTGAGGACATTACCAGTGCAGTAGATAACGGGGAGCCAATGGATGTGGTATATCTGGATTTCCAGAAAAGACTTTGACAAGGTGCCACATAAAAGGTTGCTGCATAAGATAAAGATGGCATTAAGGGTAAAGTAGTAGCATGGATAGAGGATTGGTTAATTAATAGAAAGCAAAGAGTGGGGATTAATAGGTGTTTCTCTGGTTGGCAATCAGTAGCTAGTGGTGTCCCTCAGGGATCTGTGTTGGGCCCACAATTGTTCACAATTTACATAGATGATTTGGAGTTGGGGACAGAGGGCAATGTGTCCAAGTTTGCAGATTACACTAAGATGAGTGGTAAAGCGAAAAGTGCAGAGGATACTGGAAGTCTGCAGAGGGATTTGGATAGGTTAAGTGAATGGGCTAGGGTCTGGCAGATGGAATACAATGTTGACAAATGTGAGGAATCCATTTTGGTAGGAATAACAGCAAACGGGATTATTATTTAAACGATAACATATTAAAGCATGCCGCTGTGCAGAGAGACCTGGGTGTGCTAATGCATGAGTCACCGAAAGTTGGTTTACAGGTGCAACAATTTTGGTCTCCTTACTTGAGAAAGGACGTATTGGCACTGGAGGGTGTGCAGAGGAGATTCACTAGGTTAATACCAGAGCTGAAGGGGTTAGATTATGAGGAGAGGTTGAGTAGACTGGGACTGTACTCGTTGGAATTTAGAAGGATGAGGGGGGATCTTATAGAAACATATAAAATGCTGAAGGGAATAGATAGGATAGATGCGGGCAGGTTGTTTCCACTGGCGGGTTAAAGCAGAACTAGGTGGCATAGCCTCAAAATAAGGGGAAGTAGATTTAGGACTGAGTTTAGGAGGAACTTCTTCACCCAAAGGGTTGTGAATCTATGGAATTCCTTGCCCAGTAAAGCAGTTGAGTCTCCTTCATTAAATGTTTTTAAGGTAAAGATAGATAGTTTTTTGAAGAATAAAGGGATTAAGGGTTATGGTGTTCGGGCTGGAAAGTGGAGCTGAGTCCACAAAAGATCAGCCATGATTTTTTGGAGCTTCACAGCTCCAGGGTCCCAGGTTCGAATCCCGGCTTGGGTCACTGTCTGTGTGGAATCTGCACGTTCTCCCCGTGTGTGCGTGGGTTTCCTCCGGGTGCTCCGGTTTCCTCCCACAGTCCAAAGATGTGCAGGTTAGGTGAATTGGCCAGGCTAAATTGCCCTCAGGGTCCAAATTGCCCTTAGAGTTAGGTGGGGTTACTGGGTTATAGGGATAGGGTGGAGGTATGGGCTTGGGTAGGGTGCTCTTTCCAAGAGCCGGTGCAGACTCGATGGGCCGAATGGCCTCCTTCTGCACTGTAAATTCTATGAAATCTATGATCTCATTGAATGGTGGAGCAGGCTCGAGGAGCCAGATGTCCTACTCCTGCTCCTAGTTCTTATGTTCTTATGTTCTTATATCCCTGAATAACTTTGGAGCACAAAATCTCCCAATCTCAGATTAAAATTAACAATCGATGGGTTGTAGTTCGAGGAAGAGAACGCCCACCTTCCCGCTGTGTGTGTGTGTGTGTGTTGAAATGTTTCCTAATTCCACTCCTGAAAGGTCTGCTGTTAATTTTAGACTTTTATGATATTTTTTTTTGGGGGGGTTTGAATTAGATAGTAGTTCATCTATTGTATTTGCTGCATATTTAATTATTGTTATTAATAAACTTGATTGTGTTTAAATTTACAAACCAGGTGACTGTAATTACTGGGCAGACAAGGGCCAAAGACTTTGGGTGTTTTTCTGTTGGTGCAATGCTCTCAAAGGCTGGCCGGGTGGAACTCCCTACCTGACCTTCCAGCAGAAAGGGTGAGCTTTTTGGGAGCGACATGTTTGAAGCCCCCCCCCCCCAACACCCATCCCCCCCCCCCCCCACACCCTCACCCCCTGTGGTAGCATGGCCTTTTAAGAGGCGGAGCTGAGACCCCAAAGGGTCATGTGACCCAATCGACCAATGGGGCCAGAGCACGCGTACCCTGGGGGCGGAGGTTAGGTTCCCAGCTAGTTGGGAGTTCGGCGTTTTGGAACATGGCGGCTTTTATCTCACTGTTTGTGTATAGTTTCGTACTTCAATAAATCATTCATTTGTTAATCTACCTTATGGTTGTCTGTCTGTCAGGATATTACATTGGTGATGATGATCAACCAGAATGCCTTCCCGCTGTTACAAATATCCGGAGAACTAACCTTGTGTGAAAAATTCTCCAGCAAAACAAACTTTCTCACAGTCTGGGAATGAACAAGGTCCCCTTTCAGTAAACTACAACCATTCGACCCCCATAAGGAGCAATGGGCGCTATGCATAGAACTACTCTGTTACTTTTTCAAGGCAAATTAAATCGGGGGGGGAGGGGAGGGTGGAGAGGGAGGAAATGCAGTGGGTAATTATACAAATGGCCTGTGGGTCTCCCACAGACCATTTGAAATCTGACGACTCCAGCTGCCCCACAACTCTCAACATTCGAGGAGCTGGTGCAGTTAGTCAATGCTCGTCACCGCCCAAAGCCCTCGATAATAATGCAGCGTTGTGAATTCAGTTCCACGACAAGGGATGCTGGGGGGTGGAGAATGTTGAGGTAGGAGGGGAGATTGCAGCACTCGTGGCCCACCAAAGACAAACGGCCGAACACTGTGAGTTTTGTTCTGCACTCAATGACATGTTGAGAGAGAGGTTGGTTTGTGGCATTAATGACACGGCCATGCAAATATAAATTGCTAGCAGAGGCAGGGGTTACCTTAGAGAAGGTATTAGAGGTTTCCCACGCTATGGAAAGTGGCAAAAGCGGGGTGGGGCGGGGGGGGGTGGGGGCAAGGTGGAATGGAGTTGCAGAGCGTGCAAGCAGGCGAGGTGCACCAGGTTTGGCGGGGAGCCACTGGCAGTTGCGGTGAAAGAGTGATGGCGCAGAAACCATGGGGCAAAGAGGTTCAGAGCAAAGAGAGTGCAGGGATATCAGGAATTTGGTTCACGGACCAGGGTTTGTGAAGAATGCTACCAGTGTTGGGGGAGAAGACCTCCTGGAGAGTTGAAAATTCAGGGAACTACATGCTATGCCTGCAACAGAAGGGGGCACATTAGGAGGAAATGAAAGACTGGGCAGAGTCCACAGGGTGCCATAAAAAAATCTCCAACTCCAGCACACAGTGTTGAGAATAACCTTGAAGATGAAGCTGAGGTATGGATTTTGAACCATATCAAAGTGGGCAAGAGGCCCCTAATTATGGCTGCGGTGATAGTAAATGGTTAGCCATTTAGCATGGGGGTGGGCACAAGGGTCTCCGCTACAGTTGCAGGAGAGTAAACGTATTGTTATCTGCAAGGTGGAGTCTAGCCTCTGAAGTTAAGAAGTACGTCAGCCAGGCTAGCTAGTAACCTAGGAATTACCACATAGCCCGTAAGCAACTGGGATCAATCAGCTCAACTGCCCCTAATAGCAGTGGAGGGGGATGGGGGGGGGGGGGGGGGGGGAGGGGCTGTGGGGTGTGCAAGGCCAATTTTGATGGACTGGGATTGGCTCCACCAAATGTAATTAAATTGGTTGGAGATCTTTCAAATTAATGAAGCAGGTCTGCATGACGTCTATCAGGAGATTTCCCAAAATGGCAAGAACAAGGGCCTTAAAGCAAAAATTTATGTGGCCATTCTCAGAGTGCGATCTGTCCCCTGCACCTTAAACAAGAAGGTTGAGTCTGAACTCAGGCGACGAGAAGAATTGGGTATCATCAACGGTTTTTGGAGTGGGTGGCTCCAATCGTGCCAGTAATGAAGCCAGATGGAACTATCACAATATGCGGGGACTACAAACTAACTCTGAATCAGGCAGCCAAATTGGAACAGTTTACTCAATGCCAAGAATTGAAGATTTAGACACGAAATTCGCAGGAGGTTTGACTTACACCAAATTAATATGACTCACGCGTACCAACTGTTAGAGTCAGACGAAACCTCCAGGAAATTTGTTAGCATAAATGCTCTCAAAGTCCTGTACCAATATATCCGGCTACCTTTCGGAGTCTTATCTGAGTGTGCGATATGAAGATGCTCGCACACAGTTAGCTGCAATGGCCCAGGATAGACGTTGACATAGAGGATCTTGTCAAACAACGTGACCAGTGTCATACGCAGCAACACATTCTGTATGAGGCCCTCGTGCATCCTTGGGAATGGCCAGGTCGTCCCTGGGTGGGACCACACGTCGACTTTTATGGGCTCCATGTTCTTGATTATCATTGACCCTCACTCCAAGTGGTTGGAAAAACACAAAGTGAAGTCCATGACCTCATCGTCAACGGTAGAGAAATTACAGCAGACGCTCGCCACCCTACTCCCCTATCGTACCACGGCTTGCGCCACCACAGTTCAGTTATAGCTATGTCTGTATACAGATTTGCAGCTTCTTTCCGAGCAGTTTCGAATTGTGCGGCTGTAAGGGGAGCTGAAGGCAGCTGAGAAGCATCTACTGAAGGAGTACAGCCAGAGTTTCTGAATGGTTCTCACATGGTTCAGGCCTTTCCTTTAAAGTAGTGTCAAAAGTACTCCTTTTCCCAAAGTGCAAGATCCAGACGTCGCTATGGAGCAGGTATTCCTGAGTGCTAACTGTATTTGAAAGTGGATTGTGAGCTGAGGTGGTATTGTTGTTTGAGTGGGAATAAAGATATCAGTTAAGGGTTATTGTGCTATTGTATTTAGTAGCATTGTTTGAGGCAGGGGTTTTCAAACAAAGTGTCGCGAACTGCGGGTGGGGAGCGGGCAGGTTTCGGGAGGCTCACGACGCTACTGATCGTGGGAGGAACGGCCAGTGGCTGCGACTGGCTTCTAGAAATGGTGGCCATGACGGATATTTTAGATTTATGGCCATCACGTGCATGTGTCCTGGATCAAGCAGTATGCAGGCCCAGAGCCCAGCGACGTGGAAAGCCTCGTCCTGATGTCAGTGTGCTGTCCAGAGACAGTTTTTCTGCAAATGATATAGACTTCCCACCAGAAGCAGTGGCCTGTACAGGTTACGTGCCACATAAGCTAACGTCACATGTTCTGGGTGTGAGAGAGATTCATCCATTTTTCAGCTGCCAGCAGTGCTGCTGTGAACATCTGGGCTCTGTGAAACAACCCATGGAGAAGAAGTTGAGAACGGTAACAAAGCAGCATGAAGGTGAATATTTGTTGTTTGGTTGTTAATTCTTCCACTGCAAGGCAGGATTAAGAGTTCATGTGTGTTATATGCAGGAAGGCACTGGCAAATTAAAATTTAAAACCGTCAAAATTTGAAGATGTTTGAAGACTAAACATGGCGAGCACGTGGACAAACCTCTTTATTTTTTCAGCGGTTGCAATGAGATCTTAAATCATCAGCTGAAGTTATTGTCAGAAATGTAAAATTGAATGACAAAGCAAGTGAGATTGTCACATTAAAGGTAAGTGAAAATGGTGCGGGCGCAGGTCACAAAGGTCGGCAGGCGCAGGTCACAAAGGTCGGCTGGCGTGGGTCATGTAGATCGGCTGACGTGGGCCACAAACATCGGCTGTGGGGCACCCGAAGCATGGCCGGTTGGTAAAAATAGGTCTCGGGCAAAAACATTTGAAAAACACTGGTTAAGGAGTAATTGTAAGCTCTTTTCTGGTGTGATGTTAAAGATATTTTAATACTGTGTTCGTAATAAAGTTTGTTTTAATAAACCATATCCCTAATTCTGAGTGAACTCACTCCCGGTATGAGGTATCCTTTTGTCATGTGAGAGTACCTTTAAGAAATGGGTGTTTATTACTGCATTGATGTCAGAGTGTGGGTGGAGCTGGGCTGTTTGTCAGCTTTCAATTTCACTTTGAGAAAAGCTTGGGTGTGTCTGTGTTTTTTTCGTTTCGCTTTAGCCAGCCAAAAGAGGTGTAATGTTGTTCTCTCTGCCATGTATAGGCTATCTCTTGATCATTTGGTGAATTCAGAGTGATAACTGTTCTCAGAAGTGAATTTAAACCTGATGTACTTCCGTTAAAATGTTTTTATGTCACATGGATGTTAAAAGGAAAGTTTAAGGATTACTTAGTGTTGTATTCTTTGGGGATTGTATTTGAATTGATGGTTGCTAAGATGTTCATTGTATGTTTTAAAAAGGTGAACTGTGTTCATAGAATAAACATTGTTTTTCTTTAAAAATACTGTTAGATGTCTGCTGTGCCACACCTGTAGAGTGGGCCATGTGCTCCACATACCACAATCTAGTAAAAGTTGTGGGTCAGGTGAACTCCATGATACACTTTGGGGTTCTCTAAACCCTGGTCCGTAACAAATTGGGGGCTCGAGGGGGATAAAAGTCCATCTATTGGATTGCCTTAGTGAACTTAAAGACAGTGAGGAGTGAGTATATTGTGGTTGCTTTTCAGGTGTGGTATTTCAGTTTAAGTGGGGAGTGTGTTGTGGACAATGTCTCTTTCAGAGGCTCAGAAGTTTTTGGAGGTGGAGACAATCACACGCAGTATCTGACAGACAGAGACTAAAATCAGACTGTTAGATTTGGCAAAAACATTGCAGTTAACATTACCTGACAAAGTGCAAAAAGATGAGATAATTATGGCAGTGGCAAAGCATTTAAAATTGCCGGAGATACAGACTGACTCATTGGAAATGGCAAAGCTTCAGTAAAGAATTAATCAAATGGAACATGATAAAGAAGTAAAGCAGCTTGAATACAAAAGAGATGGAGAGGAAAAAGAAAAAGAGAGAGAAGAAAGGAAAAAGAAATAATAGCCCGAGCAGAACAAAAAGAAAGAGAAAGAGAGATACAGTTCAGGGAAAAAGAAAAAAAGAAAGAAAGAGAGAGAGAGGAAAAAGAGAGAGAGAAAGAGAGAGAGAGGAAAAAGAGAGAGAGAAAGAGAGAGAGCTAGGAAAAAGAAAGAGAGAGAGAGAGAGAAAGAGAGAGAGAGGAAAAAGAAAGAGAGAGAGAGTTTGATCTTCAGAAAATGGCCATGAAACAGAACTGTCAAGGGCAGCACGGTGGCCTAGTGGTTAGCACAACCGCCTCACGGCGCTGAGGTCCCAGGTTCGATCCCGGCTCTGGGTCACTGTCCGTGTGGAGTTTGCACATTCTCCCCGTGTCTGCGTGGGTTTCGCCCCCACAACCCAAAAATGTGCAGAGTAGGTGGATTGGCCACGCTAAATTGCCCCTTAATTGGAAAAAAAAAATAATTGGGTAATCTAAATTTATAAAAAAAAAAAAAAAAATGAAACAGAACTGTCAGTTAAAATTGGCGGACGTAAAGGGAAACGTACAATTGTAGGATAGTGACGAGGATAGTGGGAAAGCATGTCAAAGTCAAAGGCTTGGTGGGAATCTATTTAAATATGTCCAAGCATTCCTAGGTTTGATGAGAAGAACGTAGAATCCTTTTTCATTTCATTTGAGAAGGTGCTAAACAAATGAAATGGCCAGAAGACATGAGGGTGTTACTGATTCAAACAAAGCTGGTAGGTAGGGCTAGTGAGGTGTTTGCATCACTACTGGAGGAGGTATCTTGAGGAGGTGAAAACATCCATCTTAGGTGCATATGAGCTAGTGCCTGAAGCCTACAGACAAAGGTTTAGAAATTTAAGGAAAGAACCTGGTCAAACATACATGGAGTTTGAAAGGATCAAACAGAGTAATTTTGACAGGTGGATAAGTTCTTTGAAAATAGACCAAACGTATGAAGCTCTCAGAAAAATTATACTTTTGGAGGAGTTTAAAAATTCAATTCCTGATGTAGTGAGAACTCATGTGGAAGAGCAGAGGGTTAAAACTGCGAGATTAGCAGTAGAGATGGCAAATGATTATGAATTAGTTGTGAGGGATAGAAAATGGGGACATGAGAAATACTCAAGTGGTAGACGCAAAGGTGATCTGATGGGAGAAAATAACGAGAGTGCACTTCAGATTAAAAATGAAATCCAGGAGGGTGGAAAAGAAATGAAACGTTTCAAATGTTTTCACTGAAATATACTGGGCCATGTAAAGTCACTGTGTTGGTGGTCGAAGAAAAGCACTGGGAAGGCTGATGTGGTAAAACAGGAGAAGATAGTGGGGTTGGTTAAAGTGGTAAAGGAAAGCCCAATTGAAGTGAAGGACCTGCAACAGCCTGTTCAAGAAGTAATTGTTAAGAAGGTGCCAGATGTCTTCAAAGAATTTACTTGTGTGGGTAAAGTTTACTCATGTGTAATAGGAGGAGCAGGTAAAGAATTACATTCACCACAGGAGTCACAATTTTAAGAGAGACGGGAGCTAGTCAATCCTTAATGGTAAGCCATGATGTGGAGATGCCGGTGTTGGACTGGGGTGAGAACAGTAAGAAATCTTACAACACCAGGTTAAAGTCCGACAGGTTTGCTTCAAACACGAGCTTTCGGAGCAGTGGTCCGAAAGCTAATGTTTAAAACAAACCTGTTGGACTTTAACCTGGTGTTGTAAGACTTCTTAATGGTAAGAAATGAGGACTTATGTAGTTTGGGAAGAATGTTGTCAAAAAAGCTGGTAATATGTGGAATTCAGGGTGAGAAGAGAAGTGTTCCATTATATAAGGTTGGAAAGTCCAGTGAAGAGTGGTGAAGTGATAGTAGGAGTAATAGAAAGACTATCTTGTCCAGGAATACAGTTTATCTTGAGTAATGATATAGCTGGATCACAGGTGGGAGTGATGCCTACTGTGGTTGATAAGCCAGTGGAAAATCAGTCAACTGAAGTGTTGAAGGACGAATATCCTGGGATGTTTCCGGATTGTGTAGTATCAAGGTTGCAAAGTCACAGGTTAAGACAAGAGGAGAAATCAAAGTGTGAAGATAAAGTTGAAGTTCAATTATCAACAACGATTTTTGATCCGATGGTTGAAAAAGAACAAGGTGGAGGATCAGGTGGATCAGGTAGATATTTTTAGTTCAGGAAAATTGGCGGAGTTACAACAGAAAGATGTAGAAATAAAACATATTCCGTATATCAGAAAGCATATACGGAAGAGGAATCTGAGTGTATACCAGAGTATCATTACCGTAAAAGTGATGTCTTGAAGAGAAAATGAAGACCTTTATGCAGGCGGATGAAAATTGGGCAGAAGTTCATCAAGCAGTATTGCCGGTAGGGAATAGAAAGGAGGTGTTTGCGAGTTGCACATGAGGTACCAGTGGGAGCTCATTTGGGAGTAAGGAAAACTCGAGCTCCAATACAAAAACATTTTTATTGGCCTGGACTACATAAAGATGTAGTTACATTTTGTCGATCATGTCACACATGTCAGGTGATAGGGAAACCTGAAGTAGTGATAAAACCAGCGCCCTTAATACCCATTCCAACATTTGAGGAACCTTTTACAAGGGTCCTAATTGATTGCGTAGGACCGCTTTCGAAAACAAAAAGTGGGTATCAATATCTTTTGATGATAATGGATGTGTCCACTAGGTTTCCAGAGGCCATTCCAGGATGTAATATTACAGCTAAATGATTGTGGAGTAGTTATTTCAATTCTATACTAGATATGGACTACCCACAGAAATACAATCGGATCAAGGATCAAATTTTACCTCAAAGTTATTCAAAGAAGTTATGGATAGCTCAGGAATAAAACAATTTAAATCAACTGCCTGCCATCCAGAATCGCAGGGAGCGTTAGAAAGGTGGCATCAGACATTAAAGACAATGTTGAGAGCTTATTTTCAAGATTATCCAGAGGATTGGGATGAAGGAATTCCATTCGTACTGTTTGCAATTAGGGATGCACTAATGAGGACTTCCGGTGGCGGCGATGACGTAGGAAGCCGCACATTTGGGAGCTCCCGTTTTAAACGGACTTTTCGGCTCTTTTTAGAGCCCAAAACGGAAATTTTTCGAGGTCTCCCGGTGGGAGAAGGTGTGCTGATCGACTTTCCCCGCAGTCCATGACTCGAACTCGGAGTGGAAAGGGGGAAAAAACGGCAGCAGCTCCCCAGAAAAAACGGGGGAAGGAATCCAAGATGGCGGCCGGCGGAGCTCCAGAGGAGTGGAGGCTGTGGGCCCAGGAGCAACAAGCTGCTCTCTTGCGCTGCTTTCCAGACTTCAAGGGTCGGTTGTAATGCTTTATTGCTGGTTTCTGCTGTTGCTGTGTCCTTTTTTTTTGTACTTTTGCAATTTTGATATGGTTATTTATGGGGGTGTTCTGTTATTTTTTTTGCTGTGGGGCATTGTTTGAGTTTTGTATCTTGCGGGGAGGGTCGGGGGGTTTGTTGTATTCTATGTCGGGTTGGGGGTATGGAGTGGGGCTGGTATTTGGGAGCTGCGTCAGAAGGGTGTGGTGGGGCAGTGCGAAAGCGCGGGCTTTCCTCTGGTTTCCCGTGCTGCGGGGCTGGGGGGGGCGGAGACGATGACGGGGGAGGCGGGGCCTTAACTGGTTCTTCCCCGCGCTGGAGCGGTGCCTGGAAGAGGGATAGATTGGGGGATGGTCGGGTTATTGGTGGGAGTTTCCGGGGTCAGCAGAAGTTAGCTGACCCACGGAAGTACAATGGAGGACGGTTCGCGGCTGGGATGGTTCCTAGACTGGGGGGGAAGGGAGGGGGGAAAGGGGAATACCGGGTTGCTGCTGGTAGGGTCAGGAAGGCGCTGGTGGGGGCTGGGGGAGACAGAGGTGAGGTGTTGTCGCTGTGGGGACTGGGTCGGGCAGGGGGTGCTGGCCTGGGGCGGGCAGTCGACGGGCTATGGCTAGTCGACGGGGGAGGGGGGGCGGGATGCCCTCTGATCCGGTTGGTCACCTGGAATGCAAGAGGATTGAATGGGCCGGTGAAGCGGTCAAGGGTACTTGCTCATCTGAAGGGGCTAAAGGCAGATGTGGTAATGCTTCAGGAGACCCACCTGAAGGTGGCGGACCAGGTCCGCCTGAGGAAGGGATGGGTGGGGCAGGTTTTCCACTCTGTGTTGGATGTGAAGAACCGGGGAGTGGCGATTCTGGTGGGGAAAAATGTGTTGTTTGAGGCATCGGAGGTGGTGGCGGATAAGTGGGGTAGGTATGTTATGGTTAGGGGCAGGCTACAAGGAGAGAAGGTGGTACTTGCTAGTGTGTATGCCCCAAATTGGGACGATGCGGGCTTTATGAGGCGTATGTTGGGACGGGTCCCGGATCTGGAGGCGGGAGGTCTGATCATGGGGGGGGGGGGGGACTTAAATGCGGTGTTGGATCCTTCATTGGATCGGTCCAGCTCTAGGACGGGTAAGAGGCCGGCGGCGGCCAAGGTACTGAGAGGGTTTATGGACCAGATGGGTGGGGTGGATCCATGGAGGTTTGTGAGGCCGAGGGCACGCGAGTACTCTTTCTTCTCCCACGTACATAGGGTCTACTCTCGGATAGACTTCTTCGTGGTGAGTAGGGGACTGATTCCGAGAGTGGAGGAGGCCGAGTATTCGGCCATTGCAATCTCCGACCACGCTCTGCATTGGATAGAGTTGGAGATGGGGGAGGTGCGGGACCAGCGCCCGTTGTGGCGGTTGGATGTGGGGTTGCTGGCGGAGGAGGAGGTGTGTAGGAGGGTCCGGGCAAGTATTGAGGGGTACCTCGAAGTGAATGATATGGGGGAGGTTCAGGTGGGGATGGTCTGGGAAGCCCTGAAGGCAGTAATTCGTGGGGAGCTGATATCCATCCGAGCACACAGGGAGAGGAGTGAGAGGGATAGACTGGTGGGAAAGATGCTGGAGGTAGACAGAAGGTATGCAGAGGCACCAGAGGAGGGACTGTTGGGGGAGAGGCGCAGCCTGCAGGTTAAATTTGATTTGTTGACCACTAGAAAGGCGGAGGCACAGTGGAGGAAGGCACAAGGGGCAGTGTACGAACATGGTGAAAAGGCGAGTAGGATGCTGGCTCATCAACTCCGCAAGCGGGATGCGGCTAAGGAAATTGCTGGAGTGAGAGACAAGAGTGGGAATGTGGTGCGGAAGGGGGTAGAGGTGAATGAGGTCTTCAAGGACTTTTACGGGGAACTGTACCGGTTGGAGCCAACGGGGGAGAGGAGGGAAATGGAGAGGTTCCTCGACGGGCTTCCTTTCCCGAAGGTGCAGGAGGAGAAGGTGGAGGGGTTGGGTGCGCCGATTGAGCTGGAGGAGCTAGTTAAGGGGATCAGGCAGATGAAGTCAGGGAAGGCACCGGGGCCGGATGGGTTCCCAGTGGAATTTTATAAAATGTTTGTGGACCTAGTGGGCCCCTTGCTGGTGCGGACATTCAATGAAGCGTGGGAAGGGGGGACTTTGCCCCCGACGATGTCGCGGGCGCTGATCTCGTTACTTTTAAAGAGGGACAAGGACCCCCAGCAGTGTGGTTCATACAGGCCCATATCTCTCCTCAACGTGGATGCTAAGGTGCTGGCAAAAATCCTGGCCACCAGGATAGAGGACTGTGTGCCAGGGGTTGTGTACGAGGACCAGACAGGTTTTGTGAAGGGAAGGTAGCTGAACACGAATGTGCGGAGATTGTTGAATGTCATCATGATGCCGGCGATTGAGGGGGAGGCAGAGATAGTGGTGGCGCTGGATGCGGAGAAGGCCTTTGATAGAGTGGAGTGGGGGTACCTATGGGAGGTGTTGGGGAGGTTTGGATTTGGTGAAGGGTTCATTAGATGGGTAAGGCTGCTATATGAGGCCCCGATGGCGTGCGTGGCCACGAATGGGAGGAGGTTGGAGTACTTCCGGCTTTACCGAGGGACCAGGCAGGGTTGCCCCCTGTCCCCCTTGTTGTTTGCACTGGCAATCGAGCCGCTGGCGATGGCGTTGAGGGATTCAGAGAGGTGGAGAGGCTTGGTGCGAGGTGGGGAGGAACATAGGGTGTCGTTGTATGCCGATAACCTGTTACTGTATGTGGCGGACCCGGTGGGAGGGATGCCGCGGTGATGGAGCTGCTAGCTGAGTTTGGGACCTTTTCAGGTTATAAATTAAATTTAGGCAAGAGTGAGGTGTTTGTGGTGCACCCTGGAGACCAGGAGGAAGGAATTGGTAGGCTCCCGCTTAGGCGGGTAGGGGAGAGCTTTAGGTACCTGGGGGTGCAGGTGGCCAGGGACTGGGGGACTCTTCACAAACATAATTTCACCAGACTTGTAGATCAGATGGAGGAGGAGTTTAAGAGGTGGGACATGCTGCCATTGTCGTTGGCGGGGAGGGTACAGTCCGTCAAAATGACGGTGCTTCCGAGGTTCTTGTTCCTCTTTCAGTGCCTGCCCATCTTTATCCCCAGGGCCTTCTTTAGGAGAGTGACTAGCAGTATTTTGAGCTTTGTGTGGGCACATGGGACTCCGAGAGTGAAGAGGGTGTTCCTGGAGCGAGGGAGGGATAGAGGCGGGCTGGCGCTGCCCAACTTTCTGGGGTACTATTGAGCGGCCAATGTGTCAATGGTGCGTAAATGGGTGATGGAGGGGGGAGGGGCGGCATGGAAAAGAATGGAGCTGGCGTCATGTAGAGGTACGAGCCTGGGTGCCATGGTAACGGCGCCGTTGCCGCTCTCCCCAAGAGGTTTACCACGAGCCCGGTGGTGGCGGCGACCCTAAGAATCTGGGGACAGTGGAGACGGCATCGGGGGGAAACAGGGGGCTCGATGGAGGCTCCACTGGGTGGTAATCATCGGTTCATCCCGGGGAACAAAGATGGGGGATTTAGGGGGTGGCAAAGGGTGGGCATTAGTAAATTGAGGGACCTGTTTATTGGCGGGAGGTTTGCGGGCCTGGGGGAACTGGAAGATAAATTTGGGCTTTCCCAAGGGAACATGTTCAGATACTTGCAGGTAAAGGCGTTTGCTAGGCGACAGGTAGAGGGATTCCCTCTGCTGCCCTCGCGGGGGACGATGGACAAAGTGCTTTCGGGGGTGTGGGTCGGAGAGGGGAAGGTGTCTGACATCTATAAGTTAATGCAGGAGGTTGAGGAGTCGTCAGTGGAGGAGCTGAAGGCTAAATGGGAGGAGGAACTCGGGGAGCAGATAGAGGACGGGACTTGGGCGGATGCCCTGGAGAGAGTCAACTCTTCCTCCTCATGTGCGAGGCTTAGTCTCATCCAATTTAAGGTGCTGCACCGGGCCCACATGTCCGGGACTAGGATGAGTAGGTTCTTTGGGGGTGAGGACAGGTGCACCAGGTGTTCGGGGAGTCCAGCGAACCACGCCCATATGTTCTGGGCATGCCCAGCACTGGAAGAATTGTGGAAGGGGGTGGCGAGGACGGTGTCGAGGGTGGTTGGATCCAGGGTCAAACCCGGGTGGGGACTCGCGATTTTTGGAGTTGCGGTAGAGCCGGGAGTGCAGGAGGTGAAAGAGGCCGGTGTCCTGGCCTTTGCGTCCCTAGTAGCCCGATGAAGGATCTTGCTGCAGTGGAAGGATGCGAGGCCCCCAAGCGTGGAGACCTGGATCAGTGACATGGCGGGATTTATAAAATTGGAAAGGGTCAAATTTGCCCTGAGAGGATCAATACAAGGGTTCTATAAACGATGGCAGCCTTTTCTGGACTTCCTGGCTCAAAGATAGGTATCTTGGTCAATAACAGCAGCAACCCTGGGGGGTGGGGGGGGGGGGGGGGGGTGGTTTCCTTATTGTAGTTTCTATTCTGTAACTTTATATTGTGTTAATTTGTGTTGTTAAAATGCTGTGTTGTTCATGGAGGTGGGGCGAATGTTTATGATTGCTAATATTATTGTTATTTTTGGTATTTTACTATGGTGCGTTATTGTTGTATAAATTTAAAATTTTTCAATAAAAATTATTTTTAAAAAAAAAGGGATGCACTGATGAGTCAACCAAATCCAGTCCTTTTGAACTAATTTTTGGTCATAAGGTAAGAGGACCACTTAAATTAATTAAGGAAAAACTGGTGAGTGAGAAATCCGAACTTACATTATTGGATTACGTGTCAAATTTTAGGGAACGATTAAATAGGGCAGGTGAATTACTTAGACAGCATTCAAAAGGTGCACAACATGTGATGAAATGGGTAGCATACAAGAAATCCAAATTTCGTAGTTTTGCCAGTGGAGATAAGGTTTTAGCATTGTTACCAGTGGTAGGTGAACCTTGAAAAGCAAGGTTTTGTGGACCTTATCAGATTGAAAGAAAATTAAGTGAGGTGAATTATGTGGTAAAAACTCCAGATAGAAGGAAGACTCACCGAGTGTATCATGTGAATATGCTTAAAAGGTGTAGCCATCTCAGATGGCCACCTGCAAAGGACCATGGGAATTATGGCCAACCCAGGACTCAGATAGACTCAGAGCTTGTGGTTGAATTTGCAACCCAGATAGCTAGATGCGATCGAAACCCCCCGCTCGTTTGCATTCTAATGGCCCATTTCCCCAGAACAAAAGAACTGTACTCAGGTAACCGATACAGATACAGACTAATTGGCACCACTCCCTTTACTCAGGGAGCCCTAACAGTCAAAGTCAATGACCGCTAAGGACACGCCCAGCCATCAAGGCACCCGTCCCTTTATTGGCCAAAATCGAAGGCAGTGATCGAAGCCTGTCGAATTGTTGGGTCCAAGTTAAGGACCACCCCAAAGAGCGTGAAATCCCAGAGGGAGAAGAAGAGACACAGCCATGTGCTCGGTCTCTCTTGGATCCGGCCTATGCCAACCCAAGTGCAGCATAACGACCAGACAGACAAGTTTAAGACCAACGATCGCTACCAGACGGATGAGCCCTGCAGAAGCAGAACCACTTCTTCCACCAGCCACGCAGGATCCGGACAAAGGACTTGTCCATCTGGCATGAACAACGCCCCAGCCACATTTCAACGGTTAACTAACAAAGCTGTTTCAGGATTACCCAATTGTGCTGTATACATCGACAATCTGGTAATTTTCAGCCAGACATGGAAAGAACATTTAAAACATCTGATAGAGTTATTCGATCAATTTCAGAAGGCGGGTTTGGTGGTAAACCCAGCCAAAAGTGAATTTGGAAAAGCCCAAGTCACTTTCCTCGGCCATACAATCGGGCAGGGTCGAATGGTCCCACAGGATGGTAAAACCAAAAGTTATTGGTAAGTTTCCAATCCCCTCGACACAACGGGAAATAATGCGATTTCTTGGCATGAGTGGATTTGATCGAAAATTTGTGCAAAATCTTTGTGGCGTGGGGCTCCACTGATGGACTTGCTGAAGAAACGACAAAATTTTCAGTGAACAGCGGACTTTCAACAGGCATTTGACTGCCTGAAAGCTGTGATAACCAATGCTCCTGTGTTGGAGAATTACAAGGGAGTCTGTGATCAGATTGAACTAAAGTATCTGACATTAAAGAGAAATGCCGAGGTGTAGAAAAATGGATGGATCATGTAGAGACCTTCTTGTTCAAAGAGACTGTCAATCGAGAGGGATTCCAGTTGGAGGAAGAAGAACAATAAATTGGACTATATTATTATACCTGTTTGTGTGTGTTGTTTTTTGAAACAAAAAAGTATATTTGTTGTGTACATTTCTTAAATCTCTTAAAAATCCTCTGCACACCCTCCAGTGCCAGTATGTCCTTTCTCAAGTAAGGAGACCAAAACTGAACACAATACTCCAGGTGTGGCCTCACTAACATCTTATACAATTGCAACATAACCTCCCTAGTCTTAGATTCCATCCCTCTAGCAATGAAGGACAAAATTCCATTTGCCTTCTTAATCACCTGTTGCACCTGTAAACCAACTTTCCTAGACTCATGCACTAGCACACCCAGGTCTCTCTGCACAGCGGCATGCTTTAATATTTTATCGTTTAAATAATAATCCCGTTTGCTGTTATTCCTACCAAAATGGATAACCTCACATTTGTCAACATTGTATTCCATCTGCCAGACCCTAGCTCATTCAGATAACCTATCCAAATCCCTCTGCAGACTTTCAGTATCCTCTGCACTTTTCGCTTTACCACTCATCTTAGTGTCATCTGCAAACTTGGACACATTGCCCTTGGTCCCCAACTCCAAATCATCTATGTAAATTGTGAACAATTGTGGGCCCAACACGGATCCCTGAGGGACACCACTAGCTACTGATTGCCAACCAGAGAAACACCCATTAATCCCCACTCTTTGCTTTCTATTAATTAACCAATCCTCTGTCCATGCTACTACTTTACCCTTAATGCCATGCATCTTTATCTTATGCAGCAACCTTTTGTGTGGCACTTTGTCAAAGCTTTCTGGAAATCCAGATATACCACATCCATTGGCTCCCCGTTATCTACTGCACTGGTAATGTCCTCAAAAAATTCCACTAAATTAGCTAGGCACGACCTGCCCTTCATGAACCCATGATGCGTCTGCCCAATTGGACAATTTATATCCAGGTGCCTCGCTATTTCTTCCTTGATGATACATTCCAGCATCTTCCCTACTACCGAAGTTAAGCTCACTGGCCTATAATTTCCTGCTTTCTGCCTACTTCCTTTTTTAAACAGTGGTGTCACGTTTGCTAATTTCCAATCCACCGGGACCACCCCAGAGTCTAGTGAATTTTGGTAAATCATTAGTGCATCTGCAATTTCGCTAGCCATCTCTTTTAGCACTCTGGGATGCATTCCATCAGGGCCAGGAGACTTATCTACCTTTAGCCCCATTAGCTTGCCCATCACTACCTCCTTAGTGATAACAATCCTCTCAAGGTCCTCACCTGTCATAGCCTCATTTCTATCAGTCGCTGGCATGTTATTTGTGTCTTCCACTGTGAAGACTGACCCAAAAAACCTGTTCAGTTCCTCAGCCATTTCCTCATCTCCCATTATTAAAACTCCCTTCTCATCCTCTAAAGGACCAATATTGACTTTAGCCACTCTTTTTTGTTTTATATATTTGTAAAAACGTTTACTGTCTGTTTTTATATTCTGAGCAAGTTTACTCTCATACTCTATCTTACTCTTCTTTATAGCTTTTTTAGTAGCTTTCTGTTGCCCCCTAAAGATTTCCCAGTCCTCTAGTCTCCCACCAATCTTTGCCACTTGATATGCTTTTTCCTTCAATTTGATACTCTCCCTTATTTCCTTAGATATCCATGGTCGATTTTCCCTCTTTCTACCGTCCTTCCTTTTTGTTGGTATAAATCTCTGCTGAGCACCGTGAAAAATCGCTTGGAAGGTTCCCCACTGTTCCTCAACTGTTCCACCATAAAGTCTTTGCTTCCAGTCTACCTTAACTAGTTCTTCTCTCATCCCATTGTAATCTCCTTTGTTTAAACACAAAACACTAGTTTTTGATTTTACCTTCTCACCTTCCATCTGTATTTTAAATTCCACCATGTTGTGATCGCTCCTTCCGAGAGGATCCCTAACTATGAGATCATTAATCAATCCTGTCTCATTACACAGGACAAGATCTAGGACCACTTGTTCCCTCGTAGGTTCCATTACATACTGTTCTAGGAAACTATCGCGGATACTTTCTATAAACTCCTCCTCAAGGTTGCCTTGACCAACCTCGTTAAACCAATCGACATGTAGATTAAAATCCCCCATGATAACTGCTGTACCATTTCTACATGAATCAGTTATTTCTTTGTTTATTACCTGCCCCACCATAACGTTGCTATTTGGTGGCCGATAGACTACTCCTATCAGTGACTTTTTCGCCTTACTAGTCCTGATTTCCACCCAAATGGATTCAACCTTATCCTCCATAGCACCGATGACATCCCTTACTATTGCCCGGATGTCATCCTTAAATAACAGAGCAACACAACCTCCCTTACCATCCACTCTGTCCTTCAGAATAGTTTGATACCCTCGGATATTTAACTCCCAGTCGTGACCATCCTTTAACCATGTTTCAGTAACGGCCTCTAAATCATAGTCATTCACGATGATTTGCGCCATCAACTCATTTACTTTATTCCGAATACTACGAGCATTCAGGTAAAGTACACTTATGTTGGTTTCTTTTACCTCTGTTTTGAATCTTAACATCTCCAGTTTTATTCCTTTTGGTATTACTGGGCCTATTCACTGAGCTCCCCTCAGTCACTGTACCTTGTACTGTCGCCCTTTTTGATTTTTGACTATGTCTTCTCTGCCTTGCACTTTCCCCCTTTCTTCCTTTTGCTTCTGTCCCTGTTTTACTACCTTCCAAATTCCTGCATCGGTTCCCATCCCCCTGCCACATTAGTTTAAACCCTCCCCAACATATCTAGCAAACACCCCCCCTAGGACATCGGTTCCAGTCCTGCCCAGGTGCAGACCGTCCGGTTTGTACTGGTCCCACCTCCCCCAGAACCGGTCCCAATGCCCCAGGAATTTGAAACCCTCCCTCTTGCACCATCTCTCGAGCCACGCATTCATCCTATCTATCCTGACATTCCTACTCTGACTAGCTTGTGGCACTTGTAGCAATCTTGAGATTACTACCTTTGAGGTCCTACGTTTTAGTTTAACTCCTAACTCCCTGAATTTCGCTTGTAGGACCTCATCCCGTTTTTTACCTATATCGTTGGTGCCTATGTGCACCACGACAGCTGGCTATTCACCCTCCCCCTCCCAGAATGTTCTGCAGCCGCTCCGAGACATCCTTGACCCTTGCACCAGGGAGGCAACATACCATCCTGGAGTCTCGATTGCGTCCACAGACCGCCTGTCTATTCCCCTTACGATCGAGTCCCCTATCACTATAGCCCTGCCATTTTTCTTCCTACCCTGCTGTGCAGTAGAGCCAGCCACGATGCCATGAATCTTGCTACTGCCTTCCCCTGGTGAGCCATCTCCCCCAACAGTATCCAAAGCGGTATATCTGTTTTGCAAGGAGATGACCGCAGGGGACACCTGCACTGCCTTCCTACTCTTGCTCTGTCTTTTGGTCACCCGTTTGCAATCTCCCTCAATAACTTTCACCTGCGGTGTGACCAACTCACTAAACGTGCTATCCATGACCTCCTCAGCATCGCGGATGCTCCAAAGTGAGTCCATCTGCTGCTCCAGAGCCGTCAAGCGGTCTAACAGGAGCTGCAACTGAACACACTTCTTGCACGTGAAAGAACCAGGGACAGTGGACGTGTCCCTGAGCTCCCACATTGCACACGAGGAGCATGCCACGGGTCTGGGATCTCCTGCCATGTCTTAAACCTTCAGTTAACTTATACAACTACAATTTCAAAATAAAAATAAATAAATTAGACAATGAAAAGAAAAACTACTTACCAGTCACTTACCAGGGTTAAAAAGCACCTCCGAAAAAGCACCTTCTCTCACTCTGCACCGAATTACCTCACTGCACCAAATTACCAAGCTGCAATTCCCACTCTGGATGTGCCTCACTCCAGCTGTGTCTCCTTGACAAGCGCAAGCTTACCAAGTGCGCTTTCTGTCTGTTTTTTATGCAGACCTCAGCTAACCGATGACTCAAAAATACTTAACTTCAAAGAGAAGAATACATTGTGCTCTTTGTGCCCCTAAACAAGCCTCTTGTGACTGACAGATAACTGCCTCTCGGCAATTAGGGTGGGGGCACTTCAGCCAATCAGACACTAAGCTACACACTGCACTTTTAACTGAAAAACAGCAGAATTAGATTTACCACTTACCTTTCCTGATTACCTCACTGCACCAAATTGCCAAGTTGCAATTCCCACTCTGGATGTGCCTCACTCCGGCTGTGTCTCCTTGACAAGTGCAAGCTTACTGAGTGCGCTTTCTGTCTGCCTTTTATGCAGACCTCAGCTAACCGATGACTGAAAAATACCTAAACTTCAAAGAGAAGAATACAATGTGCCTTTTGTGCCCCATAAACAGGCCTCAGGTGACTGACAGATAACTGCCTCTCAGCAATTAGGGTGGGGGCAGCTTCAGCCAATCAGACACTAAGCTACACACTGCACCTTTAACTGAAAAACAGCAGAATTAGATTTACCATTTACCTTTCCTGATTACCTTACTGCACCAAATTACCAAGTTCCAACTTCCCACTCTGGAAGTGCCTCACTCCGGCTGTGCCTCCTTGACAAGCTTGGGGTTCTCTCAACCCTGGCCCATAACACTTTCCTCACAGCCTTACAAAGTTACAGTAAAATATTGAGGTATCCTCCAGTCTCCTAGCCATGTTGGGGGTCTCGTCTGCAATCGTAAAACAGCATCCTGACCCCCCTCCCCCAACACCTCCCCGCCCACCCAGCACCAGCAGAAGCAAAGGGAAAAATCCAGCAGAGATCTGGTAGCGCCGATAATGCAGAATTAACCATACATTGTGACGCCAGCCTACCTGCAGGGTGTGGAGGAGGCGGCCTGTGTTTTTCCGAGCAGATTGAAAATTCCCCTCCTGAATGTTCTGCACAACACTGGTCAGCAGTTCCAGGATCTTTCTCTTGCCCTCCAACAGCGTCTCAGAATCAAAGTGGCGGAGAGAGGAGAAGAAATAGATATAGTCGACAATAGCATTGGCACTGGCGATGTCATCAATTGCCTTGCTGAACTTTGAGGCTGAAACCGTCCCTCCGTAATACAACTGGAACAGTCTCTCAGCAGTCAGCTTAGATTCCTGTAAGGGCAAAGGATTGAGTTATGTCAACAAAATATTTCACATCAAACACTCCCAGGACAGGACAGCATGGCGTTGGATACAGTGTAAAGCTCCCACGACACCATCCCCATCAAACACACCCAGGTCGGGTACAGCACGCGGTTAGATACAGAGTAAAGCTGCCTCTACACTGTCCCCATCAAACACTCCCAGGACAGGTACAGCATGGGTTAGATACAGAGTAAAGCTCCCTCCACACTATCCCCATCAAACACACCCAGGTCGGGTACAGCACGGGGTTAGATACAGAAAAAAGCTGCCTCTACACTGTCCTCATCAAACACTCCCAGGACAGGTACAGCATGGGTTAGATACAGAGTAAAGTTTCCTCAACACTGTTGCCATCAAACACTTCCAGGACAGGTACAGCACAAAGTTGGAAACAGGCTCAAGCTCCTACTGGACAGCGCAGGGTAGGTACAGCATTGGGTTAGAGGCAGAGTAAAGCTCCCTCTACACTGTCCCCATCAAACACTCCTAGGACAGGTATAGCATGGGGTTAGACACAGAGTAAAGCTGCCTCTACACTGTGCTCATCAAATACTCCATGACAGATACAGCAAGGGGTTTGATACAGAATAAATCTCCCTCAACACTGTCCCCATTAAAAACTCCCAGAACAGGTACAGCTCGGGGTTAGATACAGAGTAAAGCTCCCTTGACACTGTCCCCATCAAACACTCCCAGGACAGGTGCAGCACGGGGTTAGATACAGAGTAAGCTCCCTCTACACTGTCCCCATCAAACACTCCTTGGACAGGTACAGAACAAGGTTAGATACAGAGTAAAGCTCCCTTGACACTGTCCCCATCAAACACTCACAGAACAGGCACAGCATGGGGTTAGGTACAGAGTAAAGGTCCCTCTACACTGTCCCCATGAAACCTCCCAGGACAGGTACAGCATGGGGTTAGATACAGAGTAAAACGCCCTCTACAGTGTCCCCATCAAGCACTCACAGGACAGGTGCAGCACGGGGTTAGATACAGAGCAAAGCTCCCTCTACACTGTCCCCATCAAACACTCCCAGGGCAGGTACAGCACGGGGTTAGATACAGAGTAAAGCTCCCTCTACACTGTCCCCATCAAACATTCCCAGGACAGGGAAGCACGGTAGCATGGTGGTTAGCATAAATGCTTCACAGCTCCAGGGTCCCAGGTTCGATTCCCGGCTAGGTCACTGTCTGTGTGGAGTCTGCACGTCCTCCCCGTGTGTGCGTGGGTTTCCTCCGGGTGCTCCGGTTTCCTCCCACAGTCCAAAGATGTGCGGGTTAGGTGGATTGGCCATGCTAAATTGCCCGTAGTGTCCTAAAAAGTAAGGTTAATGGGGGGATTGTTGGGTTACGGGTATAGGGTGGATACGTGGGTTTGAGTGGGGTGATCATTGCTCGGCACCACATTGAGGGCCGAAGGGCCTGTTCTGTGCTGTACTGTTCTATGTTCTATGTTCTAGATACAGCACGGGGTTAGATACAGAGTAAAGCTCCCTCTACACTGTCCCCATCAAACACTCCCAGGACAGGAACAGAACGGGGTTAGATACAGAGTAAAGCTCCCTCTACACTGTCTCCATCAAACACTCCCAGGACAGGAACAGCACAGGGTTAGATATAAAGTAAGGCTCCCTCTACATTGTTGAATTGAATCCCCTGTGAGCTTGTTATGCTTTAGAGTTGTTCCTCAGTGAGTTACGTTGGGGAAAAATACTCAGACACAATATGGAGACTCTATTGTGTTGGAGGGGGCTTTTTATGGGAAGCTAATTTATCTCACCGGAATGGAGTTGGGAGCAAGGACCTTTCCCTCGAAGTTGGGAAGTTGCTGGAATATTCTATATGTGATCTGGAGAGCTCCATTCCTGGTGATGTCCCTGTGCGTGATGCTGCCTTTGCTTCTATTGGGTTGGAAGCTGAGAATGTGGTTGGTTAAGAGGAGGATCACAATCCCAAATGACAAAATCTTCATCTTCATTCCGAAGATCTAGCCTGAAAAATATAATGAAAACCTTGAGAGAACGTGAATCATCATAGAATTTATAGAATTTCTACATAAGGAGGCCATTCGGCCCTCTGAAACAGGACCTTACCTCGGCCTCGCCACCACCCTATCTCCATAACCCAGTACCCCATGTAATCGTTTGAACTTTTAGGGGCCATTTATCATGGTCAATCCGGGACTCTACCCATCGACTCACAACTCTCTCACATCCCCTACTACATTCTGCCCCTCTCACTGACCATACCCACCCATTTAATCCCATCCCAGATCCCCATGGACATTCACCCCTTATCACTGACTCTACCCACCCATTTAATCCCTTCCCACATCCCAATGTGCACACTCCCCTATCACTGACTCTACCCACCCATTTAATCCCCTCCCACATCCCAATATACACTCTCCCCTATCACTGACTCTACCCACCCATTTAATCCTTTCCCACATCCCAATGTACACTCTCCCCTATCACTGACTCTACCCACCCATTTAATCCCTTCCCACATCCCAATGTACACTCTCCCCATCACTGACTCTGCCCACCCATTTAATCCTCCCCCACAGCCCCATGTACACACTCCCCCTATCATATTACATTTGGTTCCCACATCCAAATCATCAATTATATTGTGAACAGCTGGGACCCAAGTACTGATCTATGCGGTACTACACTAGCCAGCCTCTGCCAATGAGAGAATGATCCGTTTATTACTGCTCTCCATTTTCTGCCTGTTAGTCAATCCTTAATCCATGATGACGTTCAACAACTTCCGTCTGTGATCTCTCTCCTCCACAGTCACCACCTTTTTATTTCTATCAGTTTGTTTAATTCTTTCCATCAATCCATTCTTCCCTCAGCATTGTCTCTCCTACCCCGCCCCACCCCACCCCACTTGGGCCATCAGGTCCCTGTTCCCAGTTGCCCTTTGACACATCGCTTACCTTTGTTCTGCCATTAACACATTCTGATCTTTTAATGTGCCACTATCAGCACCCTTCTCAGCCTTGAATACCCTCACTTACATTCCCTTAGTCTTTCTGACCACGACATCTTTGTCAATGTCCACATATTGCTGGCCCCCTAAGCAGTCCCACCGCTCCACGCAACCTCCCCTCCCCTCGCCCCCACACACAACAGTATAACTCTGACCCTATTTCCAGTTCTCTCCACCTTTGACAAAGTGTCATCCAGACTTGAAATGTTAGCTCCCTTCCCTTTCCACCAACATTGTCAGACCTGCTGAAATTATTCAGTATTTTCTGTTTTCCGTTCACATTTATTGGCAATACATTGCCTCCAGTCCCATGTGCTTTCATTCCACTGATTAACTTTATCAAAAGCCTTCTGAAAATCCAATGATACTCCAGAGTTTACTAATTAATACCGGGATTGGGGCTGGTTTAGCACACTGGGCTAAATTGCTGACTTTTAAAGCAGACCAAGGCAGGCCAGCAGCACGGTTCAATTCCCGTACCAGCCTCTCCGAACAGGCGCCGGAATGTGGCGACTAGGGGCTCTTCACAGTAACTTCATTTGAAGCCTACTTGTGACAATAAGCGATTAAAAAAAAGAAAAAGAGTGGGCTGTCTCAAGAGGGAGGGTTGGACAGACTGGGCTTGTTTAAGGGTGGCAATGTGGCACAGTGATTAGCACTGCTGCCTCACAACGCCAGGGCCCCGGGTTGGATTCCGACCTCGGGTGACTGTCTGTGTGGCGTTTGCACTTTCTCCCCGCGTCTGCGTGTGTTTCCTCTGGGTACTCCAGTTTCAGAAAATCCCTGCAGTGCAGACAGAGGCCATTCAGCCCATCGAGTCTGCACCGACCCTTCGAATGAACACTCTGCCCATTTACGGGTGCCCACTCTGCCCTATCTCTGTAATCCCATAACCTAACCTGCACATCCCTGGACGTTTAGGGGCAATTTAGCATGACCAATCCACCTAACATGCACAACTTTGGACTGAGGGAGGAAACCGGAGCACCGGGAGGAAACCCATGCAGACATGGAGAGAACGTACAAACTCCACACAGACAGTCACCCAAGTCTGCAATTGAACACGGGTCCCTGGCGCTGTGAGACAGCAGTGCTAACCACTGTGCCACCGTGCCACCCTCACTGTTTCCTCCCACAGTCCAAAATGTGCAGGTCAGGTGCATTGGCCAGGGTAGTTGAGGTTTCGGGGATATGGTGGAGGAGTGGCCCGAGGTAGGGTGCTCTTTTAGAGAGTCAATGCAGACTCGATGGGCCAAATGGCCTCCTTCTGCACTGCAGGGGTTCTATGGATTCTCTCTTCCTCCCTTCTTAAATAGTGGGGTGACATTTGCTACCATCTAATATTCAGGAACCATTCCAGAATCTATAGAATTTTGGAAGGTGAAATCCAATGCATGCATCATCTCTATAGCAACCTCTTTCAACATTCGGAGATGCATATTATCAGACTCTGGGGATTTATCTCCTTTCAGTCCCATCAATTTTTCCAATACAACCTTCTAATCCCTCGTTCCTTCGATCTTTACACCTGGGATATTTCCTCTATCTCCCTTAGTCAAAACAGCCTCAATGAAATCATTTAGATTCTCTGCCATTTCTCTATTCCCAATTTAAATTCTCCTGACCCTGCATAAAGGACCCACATTTACGGGCGGCATGGTACGCAGTGGTTAGCACTGCTGCCCAGTGCACTGAGGACCCGGTACGATCCTAGCCCGGGTCACTGTGTGTGTGGAGTTTGTACATTCTCCCCGTGTCTTCATGTGTTTCACCCCCACAACACAAAGATATGCAGCTTAGGTGCATTGGTCACACTAAATTGCCCCTTAATTGGAAAAAATAATTGGATACACTAAATTTATTTTTAAAAAGGACCCACATTTCTCTCAGCTGCCTTATAAATGCCACCAGAAACTTTTAAGCACCGACTCTGTACAGTTGCATAGTGAACGACCCTTATCCTGAATAAACAGTGATTCTGTACAGTTGCATAGTGAACGACGCTTACCCTGAATAAACAGTAATTCTGTACAGTTGCATAGTGAATGACGCTTACCCTGAATAAACAGTGATTCTGTGCAGTTGCATAGTGAATGACCCTTACCCTGAATAAACAGTGATTCTGTACAGTTGCATAGTGAACGACCCTTACCCTGAATAAACAGTGATTCTGTACAGTTGCATAGTGAACGACCCTTACCCTGAATAAACAGTGATTCTGTACAGTTGCATAGTGAAGGGCCCTTACCCTTAATAAACAGTGATTCTGTACAGTTGCATAGTGAATGACCCTTACCCTGAATAAACAGTAATTCTGTACAGTTGCATAGTGAATGCCCCTTACCCTTAATAAACAGTGATTCTGTACAGTTGCATAGTGAATGACCCTTACCCTGAATAAACAGTGATTCTGTGCAGTTGCATAATGAACAACCCTTACCCTGAATAAACAGTGATTCTGTACAGTTGCATAGTGAAGGACGCTTACCTGAATAAACAGTGATTCTGCACAGTTACACAGTGAGTGATCCTTACCCTGAATAAACAATGACTCTGTACAGTTACACAGTCAGTGATCCTCACCCTGCTGAGTAAAGTGACACTGTACAGTTAGAAAGTGAATGGCCCTTGTGCTGAATAAACAGTGATTGGACAATTCACACCTCTTTAAACTGTGATTATCCCGCTCTCCAGTCTCCCCACCTGGACTTGTAAAGACTTAATTACCTGCAAAAGCTCACATTCAAAGTATCGTCTTGCATCATTGACTTTGTCTATATATGTGTTTCTGGAACCCACCTCTTCATTCACTTGAGGAAGGAGCAGTGCTCCGAAAGCTAGTGAATCAAAACAAACCTGTTGGACTTTAACCTGGTGTTGTAAAACTTCTTACTGTGCCCACCCCAGTCCAAAGCTGGCATCTCCACATCATCTGTACAATTACACAGTAAGTGATACTTACCCTGCTGAATAAGCAGTGCCACTATAGACTTACACAGTGAGTAATCCTTACTCTGAATGTCTGAATGTTGAGTATGTGAGATCTCCCACTCTGAAGAACAAAAACAGACCAGTTCAGATTGAGAAACTGGGTGTGAATAGTGACAACCGTGTGTCAGGATTATATAGCGAGCTGTGAGTGTTGCAATACATTTGATGTCACTCAAAAAATCATCTTTGCCTCAGGCTCAGGAAACATTTGCTGGAAATAAATATAACATTTAGAAGAAAGAACAATGCAGCACAGGAACCGGCTCTTCAGCTCTCCTAAGCCTATACCAGTCATGATACCAACCTTTACCAAAACTCTCAGCATTTCCTTGTGCTGTATCCCTCTATGCCCATCCTGTCCACGTGTTTGTCAAGATGCCTTTTGAACACCATTAATGCATCTGCTTCCCCAGCCTCCCCTGGTAATGCGTTCCAGGCACTCACCACCCTCTGTGTAAAAAACATGCCTAGCACATCGTTTGCCAGTTTTTATACTCGCGCCCGTCCAATGAAGGTAAGCATTCCGTATGCTTTCTTGACCACCCTGTCCACTTGTATCGCCACCTTCAAAGATCTGTGGACATGCATGCCCAGATCTCTCTGACTTTCTATATTCCTAAGAGTTTTACCATTTACGGTATACTTCCCCTCTATGTTAGACCTACCAAAATGCATTACTTCAGATTTGTCCAGATTAAACTCCATTTGCCATTTCTCTGCCCAAGTCTCCAACCTATCTATGTTCTGCTGTATCTTCTGACAATCCTCAACATCAACCTTGGTGTCATCCGCGAACTTACTATTCAGACCGACTACATTTTCCTCCAAATCCTTTATGTATACTACAAACAACAGAGGCCCAAAACAGATCTCTGCGGAACACCACTAGTCACAACCTTCCATTCAGAAAAACACCCTTCTACTGCTACCCTCTGCCTTCTGTGACCGAGCCAGTTCTGTATCCATTTTACCACCTCACATCTGATCCCGTGTGACTTCACCTTTTGTACCAGTCTGCCATGAGGCACCTTGTCAAAGGCTTTACTGAAGTCCATGTAAACAACATCCACAGCCTGCCCCTCATCAATCATCTTTGTCACCTCCTCAAGAAACTCGATCAAGTTAGTGAGGCACGATCTCCCCTTCACAAAACCATGCTATCGCTAATGAGTCCATTTGTTTCTAAATGGGTATACATCCTGTCCTTGAGAATTCTCTCCAATAATTTATCTACAACCAATATGAGGCTCACCGGCCTATAGTTTCCAGGATTATCCCTGCTACCTTTCTTAAACAGCGGTACCACATTAGCTATTCTCCAGTCCTCTGGGATCTCACCTGTAGCCAATGAGGATACAAAGATGTCAGTCAAGGTCCCAGCAATTTCCTCCCTTGCTTCCCTCAGTATTCTGGGGTGAATCCCATGCAGCCCAGGAGACTTCCCCCCTTAATATCTTTTAAAAGACCCAATACCTTCTCCTTTTCGATATTAACATGACTGTCCACACACCCGACCCAAGAATCACCTTCCACAAAGTCCCTTTCTTTGGTGAACACTGATGAAAGTGCTCATTTAGTACCTCTCTCAATTCCTCTGGTTCAACACATAGATTGTCCCCACTGTCCTTAAGTGGTCTAATCCTTTCCCTGGCCACCCTCTTGCTTTTTACATATGAATAAAAAGCTTTGGCATTCACCTTAATGCTCCTTGCCAAGGACTTTTCATGACCCGTCCTAGCCTTCCTAATTTCCCGCTTCAGTACCTGCCTACTGTCTTTACACTCCTCAAGGGTTTCGACTGTCTCCACACTTCTAGACCGTACAAAAGTCTCCTTTTTCTTTTTGACGAGGTCCACAATATCCCTCGTTATCCAACGCTCCCTAAACTTCCCAAACTTATCCTTCGTTCTCTCAGGAATGTGACTTTCCTAAATCCTAATCAACTGTAGCCTGAAAGACTCCCACATGTCCGATGTTGATTTACCCTCCAACAGCCGCACCCAATCCAAATTCTTCAATTCTTGTCTAATGTTATTGTAATTTGTCTTTCCCTAGTTTAGCACCTGAACACGAGGGTTACCCTCATCCCTATCCAAAAGTATCCTGAAACTTACAGAATTGTGGTAACTACTCCCAAAATGTTCCCCTACTGAAACCTCAACCACCTGTCCAGGCTCATTCCCCAATACCAGATCCAGTACTGCCCCTTCCCGAGATGGACTGTCTCCATATTGCATCAAGAAGCCTTCCTGGATACATCTTGCTAACTCTGCCCCATCCAAACCCCCAGCACTAAGTGAGTCCTAGTCAATATCGGGGAAATTAAAATCCCCTACCTTTTGCACCGATCCAAAATCTCTCTACCTATCTGCTCCTCTATCTCTCTGGCAGTTGGGAGACCTGTAATAAATGCCCACATTGTGATTGCCCCCTTCCTGTTCCTGAGCTCTACCCAGATTGCCTCATTGTATGAGCCCTCCGAGGTGTCCTTCCGCAGTCCGGCTATAATATTCCCCTGAACCAGTAATGCTACTCCCCCATCCCTTTTACAACCCCTCTATCTCTCCTGAAGCATCTATATCCTTCACCGTTCAGCTGCCAATCCTGCTCTTCCTTTAACCACATTTCTGTGATAGCCACAACTTCGTAATTACAAGTACTAATAAATGCTCCACGTTTCTTAGATTGCATAGAATTTACAGTGCAGAGGGAGGCCATTCAGCCCATCGAGTCTGCACCGGCCCTTGGAAAGAGCACCCTTCCCAAGCCCATACCTCCACCCTATCCCCTTTATCCCTGTAACCCAACCTAACCTATTTGGACACTAAAGGCAATTTAGAATGGCCAATCCACCTAACCTGCACATCTTTGGATTGTGGGAGGAAACCGGAGCACCCGTAGCACCTGTGCTAACCACTGTGCTACCATAGTGCCCAAATCTGTGTTCATCTGCCTTACCCGCTATACTTCTGACATTGAAACAAATACACTTCAAACCACTGCTTTTGAGCAGACAGGGTGATGTTGTTCTCTGATTTTTGTTCTCTATTTCCCCTTCAGTTATTACACCTTCGACATTAGCGCTCTGGTTCCCAACCCCCTGCCATACCAGTTTAAATCCTCCAGAGTGACTCTAGCAAATCTCCCAGCCAGGATATTGGTGCCCCTCCAGTTAGATGCAACCCGTCCTTCTTGTACAGGTCACACCTACTCTGGATGAGATTCCAGTGGTCCAGAAATCTGAAACCCTCCCTCCAACACCACCAGTTTAGCCACGTATGTAGCTGCACTGTCCTCCTATTTCTAGCCTCATTGGCATGTGGCATAGAGAGTAATTCTGAGATTATAACCCTAGATGTCCTGCTTTTTAGATTATTGCCTAACTCCCTGAACTCCTTCTGCAGGACCTCATCACTCTTCCTGCCTATGTCATTAGTACCTATGTGTACTATGGCCTTTGGCTGTTTACCCTCCCCCTTCAGGATGACCTGTTTTTGTTCAGAGACATCCTTGACCCTGGCACCAGGGAGGCAAAATTCCATCCTGGGGTCTCTTTCCCATCCACAGAAGTGCCTATCTGTGCCCCTTATTATAGAGTCCCCTATAACTATCGCTCTCTTGCATTTTGCCCTCCCCTGATGAGCAACAAAGCCAGTTGCGGTGTCACTATTCTGGCTGCTGTTGTTTTCCCCTGATAGGCTCTCGCCCCAACAGTTTCGAAAACGGTATACCTGTTAGAGAGGGGGACAGCCACAGGGGATTCCTGAACTGACTGCTTGCTGTTTCTAGCGGTCATCCACCTTTCACCAAGCACCTTGGGTGTGACCACGTCGCTACAACTCCTACCTATGACGCTTTCTGCCACCTGCATGCTCCGAAGTGCATCCAACTGTTGCTCCAACCGAACCATGCTGTCTGTGAGGAGCTGCCAGTGGTGCAGGAAACACATTGATATACTTCACAACAGTGTGCGTGTGGAACCCGGACCCCAGTGAGAGTCAGTATGTGTCAAACCCATAGCCCAGTGAGAGTCAGTGTGTATGGAACCCGTACCCCAGTGAGAGTCAGTGTGTGTGGAACCCGGACCCCAGTGAGAGTCAGTATGTGTCAAACCCATAGCCCAGTGAGAGTCAGTGTGTGTGGAACCTGTACCCCAGTGAGAGTCAGTGTGTGTGGAACCCATGCCCCAGTGAGAGTCAGTGTGTGTGGAACCCGTACCCCAGTGAGAGTCAGTGTGTGTGGAACCCGTACCCCAGTGAGAGTCAGTGTGTGTGGAACCCGTACCCCAGTGAGAGTCAGTGTGTGTGGAACCCGTACCCCAGTGAGAGTCAGTGTGTGTGGAACCCGTACCCCAGTGAGAGTCAGTGTGTGTGGAACCCCTATCCCAGTGAGAGTCAGTGTGTGTGGAACCCGTACCCCAGTGAGAGTCAGTGTGTGTGGAACCCGTACCCCAGTGAGAGTCAGTGTGTGTGGAACCCCTATCCCAGTGAGAGTCAGTGTGTGTGGAACCCGTACCCCAGTGAGAGTCAGTGTGTGTGGAACCCCTATCCCAGTGAGAGTCAGTGTGTGTGGAACCCGTACCCCAGTGAGAGTCAGTGTGTGTGGAACCCGTACCCCAGTGAGAGTCAGTGTGTGTGGAACCCATACCCCAGTGAGAGTCAGTGTGTGTGGAACCCGTACCCCAGTGAGAGTCAGTGTGTGTGTAACCCGTACCCCAGTGAGAGTCAGTGTGTGTGGAACCCCTATCCCAGTGAGAGTCAGTGTGTGTGGAACCCGTACCCCAGTGAGAGTCAGCATGTGTCAAACCCATAGCCCAGTGAGAGTCAGTGTGTGTGTAACCCGTACCCCAGTGAGAGTCAGTGTGTGTGGAACCCCTATCCCAGTGAGAGTCAGTGTGTGTGGAACCCGTACCCCAGTGAGAGTCAGTGTGTGTGGGACCCGTATCCCAGTGAGAGTCAGTGTGTGTGGAACCCGTACCCCAGTGAGAGTCAGTGTGTGTGGGACCTGTACCCCAGTGAGAGTCAGTGTGTGTGGAACCCCTATCCCAGTGAGAGTCAGTGTGTGTGGAACCCGTACCCCAGTGAGAGTCAGTGTGTGTGGAACCCGCACCCCAGTGAGAGTCAGTGTGTGTGGATCCCGTACCCCAGTGAGAGTCAGTGTGTGTGGAACCCGTACCCCAGTGAGAGTCAGCATGTGTCAAACCCATAGCCCAGTGAGAGTCAGTGTGTGTGTAACCCGTACCCCAGTGAGAGTCAGTGTGTGTGGAACCCGCACCCCAGTGAGAGTCAGTATGTGTCAAACCCATAGCCCAGTGAGAGTCAGTGTGTGTGGAACCCTTACCCCAGTGAGAGTCAGTGTGTGTGGAGCCCGTATCCCAATGAGAGTCAGTGTGTTTGGAACACATATCCCAGTGAGAGTCAGTGTGTGTGGAACCCACACTATAATGATATGCAGTTAGCATATATAACAAATGTATATAGCCTCTGACCACGAGCTATCATGCAAGAGGAACAGGACACTGGAAGCGGGCAGATCCAGTCTTGGTCAGGGTTACAGGAGCTGTTAGTAGCATGGTTAAAAGATTCACAGTTTGGTTGGCAATAGTTTATACAACATTAAACAACTGGTCTTGAACTGGATGTTCTGTTGTACACTGATTCATTCATCATCATAGTACACAACCATAACATGGTACCAGGTGTGATTTGAACGACACAGTTGTCAAACAAAGAAATACATTGTGGCAAGAAAAACGTAGTTCTTCAAATGGAAAGTCTGAAAGCACCATAAAACCTATGGGTAATATGGGTGGAAATTGGTGCGCGTTTGAGAGCACTTCACATTGTATGTCTCAGCTGTTGGGTTGCAGGCGCAGCTGGACCACAGACGTATTGCTTTACTGCTCACGGTAGCATGCCTGCTGTAGATTGAAATAGAAAATACATTTGTGTATGAGGATGAGAGTAAGAAATTTGATGCTGTAATCAAAAAATCTGATGAGCATTGTACACCTTTTTTTAATATAAATTTAGTGTACCCAATTCATTTTTTCCAATTAAGGAGCAATTTAGCATGGCCAATCCACCTAGCCTGCACATCTTTGGGTTGTGGGGACGAATCCCATGCAAACATGGGGAAAATATGCAAACTCCACACGGACAGTGACCCAGATCCGGGATCGAACCTGGAACCTCGGCAGCAGGGCTAACCACTGTGCCACCGTGCTGCCCGAGCATTTTACACCTGAGAAAAATAAAACAAATGAAAGGTTAAATTTCCAAATGCTCATGCAGAAGACTGCCGAATCATTCAATAGGTTCCTTACTGATCTTAAGCTGAAAGGGCAGACATGAAACTTTGCGACTCTGAAATCCTCTGTGATTAGAGATACTAAGGTGCGAGAGTGTCTTTGACGGGAAAATGAGCTCCAATTAGAAGATGTCATAAAAATTTGCCAAGTGAACAAACTAGCTGCGCAACATGCCAAACGTTGAATGCAAGAAGGTTAGACGTGAATATTGCAAGCAATGCAGCCACCAGAAACCATTGGTGTTGTGACGCAGTTAGAAAAGAAACATGGACCGGGATTCTCCCCTACCCGGCGGGGCGGTGGGTCCCGGCGGGAATGAGTGGCGTGAACCACTCCGGTGTCGGGCCTTCCCAAAGGTGCGGAATTCTCCGCACCTTTAGGGGCTAGGCCCGCGCCGGAGTGGTTTCTGCTCTGCCGGCCGGCGCGAATGGCCTTTGGCGCCCCGCCAGCCGTGGGGGGCTGCATGCGCCGGAGCGTCAGCGGCTGCTGATGTCATACCGGCGCATGCGCAGGGGAGGGGGTCTCTTCCATCCCCCCATGGTGAAGGCCATGGCGGGGGTGGAAGAAAAAGAGTGCCCCCATGGCACAGGCCCACCCGCCGATCATGGGCCAGGCCACCGTGGGTCACCCCCCTGGGGTCAGATCGCCCCGCGCCCCCCCCCCCCTCCAGGACCCTGGAGCCCGCCCGCGCCGCTAATCCCGCCGGTACCAGAGGTGGTTTAAACCATGCCAGCGGGAAAGGCCTGTCAGCAGCGGGACTTCAGCCCATTGCGGGCTGGAGAATCGCCGCGGGGGACTGCCGACCGGCGCGGCACGATTCCCGCCCCTGCCGAATCTCGGGGGGCGGAGAATTCGGGACACGGTGGGATGGGGTTGATGCCGGCCCCGGGCGATTCTCTGACCCCCCCGGGTCCTGGTCTCAGCAGCCATTCTAAACGGTCTGAACATACACCCATTGCATGTGGACAATGTGGTTTTTCAGCACCGCCCAAGGCTTTTGGCAAAATATGCACAAAGTGCAAAGGGAAGAATCACTTTGAGAAACACTTTCTCAAATAAGAAAATGATTGCAGGGCAGTCGATTACTGTGATCAATGGCACTAATTTAAGTGACATATTTTTCCAGGATTTACCAGGATGCTGCCTGGACTAGAGGGCATGTTTTGTGAAGAACGTTTGAGGGTGCTGGGGCTTTTCATGCATTGGCTGTATGTTCAGACCGTTTAGAATGGCTGCTGAGACCATGTTTCTTTTCTAACTGCGTCACAACACCAATGGTGGCTGTACCGCTTGCAATATTTACGTCTAACCTTCTTGCATTCAACGTTTAGCATGTTGCGCAGCTAGTTCGTTAGTGTGGCAAATTTAAGGGCAATTTAGCACGGCCAATCCACCTAACCTGCACATCTTTGAACTGTGAGAGGAAACTGGAGCACCCGGCGGAAACCCACGCACACACGGGGAGAATGTACAGACTCCGCACAGACAGTGACCCAAGCCGGGATTCGAACCTGGGACCCTGGAGCTGTGAAGCAATTGTGCTAACCACTATGCAATCGTCAATGTCTCTGATCACCTTGTACACCACTATCATGTCACCTCTCTTCCTTCTTCGTTCCAGGGAGAAAAACCCCAGCTCCCTCAAACGTTCTTCACAATACATGCCCTCCAGTCCAGGCAGCATCCTGGTAAATCTTCTCTGCACCCCCTCCGAAGCATCCACATCCTTCCTATAATGAGGCGATCAAAATGGACACAATGGGCGTGATTCTCCGACCGTACGCCAGAGACCCCTCACCGTCGTGAACTCCGTCGAGTTTCACGACGGCGCGAAATGGCCCCGTCGCGATCGATTCTGGCCCCGGAAATGGGCTAGGATCGGAGTCACGAGGAACACGGGGGGCATGACGCGACGCCCGAATTACGCGTGTCACGTCTTAAAGGGTGCGAACCGCGCACGGAAGGACCCGGGAGCAGAAGAAGGAGGAGTGATGGCTGAGCCCTAAAGAGCCGCCCCGAGGTTCCGGGACACGGACCTGGACACCCTCCTCGATGAGGTGGAGCTACGTAGGGCCATCCTCTGCCCAAGACGTGGGCATCGCCAGCCGTCCAGCACAGTGAGACGCGCCTGGCGTGAGGATGGCACCGCAGTGCGTGCTGTGGGGCACGCCCCCCCGGTCCAGGGAGCAGCGCAGAAAGAAGCTCCACGACCTCACTAGGGCTGCCAGGGTAAGTGCCACGAGGGTGCCCACGGGTCACAACCAAACCCCCCCCCCTCCATGTCCCTTATCAACCCTCCCCCCCCCCGGCACGAGGGGGGCGAGAGTGAGTGGAGGGGGGTGAACAACATTGTATCTGACCCACATGTGCACCGCGACCCCCTGGAGAGATGCCATGGTGTGGCTCCAACTTTCCCCCCACCCAGCATTAATGTAGCCTATATCTGAACGCCCTGATGATACTCGCCTAATTGTGATGCTCTATCCATGCCCCCCCCCCCCCCCCCCCCCCCCCGAACAGGACAAGACAGCTCACAACAACCGCGAGCGTATGAGAACGGGAGGGGGTTCGCCTGTGCTGCACCCCCTAACCGTGTATGAACAGAGGGCATTGGACCTCGTTGGGGGATCCGCCATCCGGAAGGTCGCGCAATGTGAGGTTGGAGGCGCAGAAGCAAGTGAGACAACCCTGCATGCCCCCCCAAGCCCGTCATCGCCCCCCCTCACACTCTGCCCACTGTACCACCCATCCTCTCCCCCCCTCACATTCTGCCCACTGTACCACCCATCATCTCCCACCTCACACTTTGCCCCCACCAACACCGTACACCCGGCCGAGCGTGTCTAACGAACCCCATATCATTGTGTTCCCCAGGGCCAGCCGCCGAACATCGTCTCAGCCAACACACCACCGACCATCCGCAATGTCACCCGCACCCAGGGTCGCACGCCAGAGGGTGGCAGGAGCTCGGCCAGGAGGGCCATGCTCTCATTCCGGGACTCTGGAGGGGGACGCACAGAGGACGGACAGAGACGATACTGCTGCCCATAGGACGGACAGTGACGATAGTCATGGCTGTGCGTTGCCCGAAGGTCGGGCCATGAGCCACGACAGTGACGGGGACAGGATGGGGACAGTGGACGTAGACGCACAGAGGACGGCCACACAGTCGACGGAGTCACCCGGAGCGGAACATTACATGGGCTGCGTGTGCCCTGCGCCGGCCCATGAGTGGGACCAGGACACACCGGACGTCCTAACAGACGATGACCTAGAGCTTGCTGCACTCCTGTCTCCCACACCATCCACATCACAGAGACACTCACCTCGGTTGGGCAAATAAGTGATGAGGCTCCCTGGTCACGGTCTGGTGTGCACCACACAGCTGAGCCGGTACAGCAGGTGGAGTCTGGATGCTCGGAGGGCAGCCCAGGCCCAGCATCCAGCTGCCGCCCAGACGGTTCCTGGGTTCCTGGATGTACTTGACCCACCCGGACACCCGATGCATGTGGAAACCCAGGGACACAATAACAGGATGAGGGACCATCTTCTAGCAGCTGCAGACGCAGTTGGAGGAGTCCATCCACGTCCAGGAACAGGGAGTGGTGCTGCTCATCGCAGCCACCCAGGTCGACACCGCACAGGTGGTGTCCGTGGTCGAGGCAATGGGTGAAATGGTCTCGGCCATTGGTCAGGTTCTGCAAGGCGTCGGTCTTCACGTGCACGCGTCATCCATGGCCCAGGAGAGGGCTGCCCTCTCACAGACAGCCATGCGCCAGAGCCAAAATGTCTTTGCTGCCGCGCTCCTGGCCCTGGCCGAGTCTCACCGGGCCATGGCCCAGTCCCAGCAGGCCATGGCACAGTTCCGACAGTCAGTCGCGGAGAGCATCGACTGCCTGACTCACGTGCTGGATGGCGTAGCGCACTCACAGGTTGAGGTCGCACATTCCCTGGCAGGAATGCTGCACTCCCTAGGACTCCGTCTCAGCGAACATTAGGACCCTGGTCAATACCGCTGCAGGCCTCCAGGATTGGCAGCGCCAGGTGTCGGTGGGGCGACAGGGCACCTCCCCGATCGCACCTCCGTCCCACAGTGAGGCCCAGGGGCCACCGGTCTCCCCGAGGGAGGAGGAGGTTCTGGGGCCCGTCTCATTAACTCCATCACGGGTTGTCCCTGAACACTCGGCCTCCCCCCATTCCGTCCCTGGCGCATCTGGTGGGCAGAGCAGGGTGGCACCACGTCATCCAGCATGCCCGCCGAGCAGCCTGGCCCATCATGGGGCCCTTGGGGAGCCATGTCGCAGGGCGTGATTCTCAGCACTCTGCCTCCACTCCCGCTGGACCATCTGGGGATTCACCTGGACATTGCGGTAGGGCCCGTAAGGCAAGGAAGTTGCACACATAGTAAGTTGGCACAGGTGCAGGGCACAGTTTAGTTGAAGGGGCTAGGGCATCTGTATGTTACTTTCACTATTAAACTCACTTTTGCACCTAACGTGTAAGACTCTGTGCTATGTCCGGTGCCACGGGGCTCGTGATGGTGACCGAGTGTCGCTGTGGTTGACGAGCGGTTCAATGTCGGTGCCGGATGTGCAGTCCCTTTCCCCCCTCCCCCTCCCACAGTCGGACACCGTAGTCCTCGGCACTCCGACGCCAGCTACCCCACACGGGCACGTGATGGAGTGTCCGTGACGAACGCAGTGACCACCAAGGTGGATGGTTCAGCTATTGCCATTGAGTCAGACTTTGTCTAGCGAATCTGAGCTCACAGCTCATCGCAGAGCGGGCTGTCATCATTCAACATGGCACTGATCATACCCGCTTACACAGTCATCAATGTAGTGCTATACCGTAGTGCCGCAGTGGTAAGGTGATGTGGAATTGGTGCCGTGTACGCGGAGCGGGGGTGCGGAGGGGTGGTGGGGGCTGTGTGGTGTCCGTGTGCACGACTGCCGATGCAAGTGGTAGTATTCAGCAAACCCCTCCATGTGGTGCGTGAACCTTGCGGCCACCAATGTATCGCGTGCCCGCTGTGCAGCCTCCTGGACATTACCAGCACCAGGTCATGTCTGTGTCCTGCACCCCTCGCCCCACCCTGCTGCTCGCCATCCTCCTCCACCTCCTCGTCCTCATCCTCCTCTTCTTCGTTAGCGTTAGCACCGCTGTCATCAGCTTCTCCCTCCGACTCCTCCACCAGGTCATCTCCCCTCTGCATAGCAATGTTGTGCAGCACACAGCATACCATAACTATGCGACTGACCCTGTTGGGCCGGTACTGCAGGGCCGCTCCGGAGCGGTCCAGGCATCTGAATTGCATCTTCAGCAAGCCGAAGCACCGCTCCACCACACCCCTGGTTGCTGCATGGGCCTCGTTGTGTAGGGTCTCCGCATTGGTCTGAGGCCTCCGTATTGGCGTCATCAGCCTTGACCTCAACCAATAACCCCTGTCGCCCAGCACCCAGCCCCTCAGCCGGGGGGGGGGGGGGGGGGGGGGGGGCGTCCCTCGAACATTGCGGGGATGAATGACTACGCAAGAATGTAGGCGTCACGCATACTCCCGGGGTACCTTGCGCACACGTGCATGATCCTCATGTGGGGGTTGCAGACCACCTGGATGTTCATGGAGTATGTGCCCTTCCTGTTAGTGAACACTTCCCTGTTGTCTGCAGGTGGGCGCATGGGGACATGAACATCATCGATCACTTCCTGGACCATCGGTATCCCGGCCACCTTGGCGAATCCACGGGCTCGTGCTTCCTGATGTGCTCAGTCCTCGGGGAATGTAATGTAGCAGTCCATGATGGCGAACAAGGCGTCTGTCATGTCCCGGATGCACCTGTGAACCGATGCCTGTGAGATCCCAGATAGGTCCCCGCTCGGAGCCTGGAAGGAACTGGTAGCGTAGAAGTTTGACGGATACCGGTATAGCGTGCCCTCCTCCCGTTCCACGTGGTGCGAGGTGCGCCACAAGGTGGCAGATATGTGCGACCGTCTCCCTGCTGAACCGTAGTCTCCTCCTGCATGTGATGTCCAGGTAGGGCCTCGAATGACATTCGGTCACGGTACACCCTAGGCTTTGATGGCCGACTATGGCGCCCAGGCTCCACCATCAGTGGTTCCTCCTCCTCCTCATCCTCCTCCCCCCCATGCTGCTCGATATCAGTGCCCGCACCCTGTGCCTTCCTCAGTGTTTGGGGGTCATTGTTCCCCTCGGCATCCCCCTGGACATACCGGCCATGAGCGCCTGCGGCCTGCACGGCGACGACGGGCCACTCCGCGGCCATCCCCTCTGCTGCAGCAGCAGCCCCTGCATCTGCATCCACTGTGGGCTGTCGCTGTGGACGCTGCTGGATGCCAACTTCAGTGCAGCGGCTCCAACCACTGCGGTGAACATCGCTGTCCGGTTGGTATACATGGTGACCTGCAGAAGGGTGGTGGGGGGCAGAGAAACGACATGTTTCTCGGAGGTTCTTCGACACCTCAGTAGCCGGCTGCCATGGGATACCTGTGTGCCCCGGTGGCCTGGTCGCGCTGCTGACACGCAGCCAGCCTAACCCCTGGTCACTGTCTGCGTCCAACATCAGTTAACACCGTTCTCCTCACCAGTGTGCCAGTCGGCTCTGCCCATCAGTCACACGACAACCTGCGGGCGTGTCCTCATCACCATCCTGCCATAGCCGGGCGGCTGACATGTGGCATCCGCGGATGGACGACCCCCTCCACTCCCTCCCTCCCCCTCCCACCTCCATTCCCCCCCTCCCCCTCCCACCTCCACTCACTCCCTCCCTCCCCCCTCCCTTCCACCCCCTCCCACCTCACTCGCTCCCCACTCCCACCTCACTCCCTCCCCCTCCCAACTCCTTCCCTCCAAACCCCTCCCCCCACCTCCATTCCCTCCCTCTCCCCCTCCCACCTCCACTCACTCCCTCTCCCCCTCCCACCTCCACTCACTCCCTCCATCCCCCCTCCCTCCTCCCCTTCCCTACCCCCCCTCCCTTGGCCGCAGCGTTCTCGGGGAAGCCTTCCCCAGTCTGCAGAAACTCCGGGACTGTCCGCTCTCCACCTCAGTGCTCAGCGTCAGCCAGCACGACTGGCTGCCGACTGTATATAGCAGGTGTGAATGGCGACGGCGTAAACTGGGGTCACGCCGTCGGGAGTTCAGCCCATACGGGCCGGAGAATAGCGGGGTTACTGGAGAATCGCCATTTTGGGTGTCTCGGGCGATTCTCCGGCTTGCGCCACGCGGAACCCGACAAGACCGATTTTGCCTCTTGGGAGAATCGCGGGAGCGCGTCGGACCAGCGTCGCGTGGAAAACTGTCGCGGCCGGCGATTCTCCCAACCGGCGCAGCCTCGGAGAATCACGCCCAATATTTCAAGTGTGGTCTAACCAGAGTTTATAACGCTGCAGCTAAATCTCGTGGCTCTTAAACTCAATCCCCCTGTTAATGAAAGCCAACGCACCATACGCCTTCTTAACAACCCAATCAACCTGGGTGGCAACTTTGAGGGATCTATGTACGTGGACCCCAAGACCCCTCTGTTCCTCCACACGTATCCCGGATACGTTGTATAAACACCTCCTCAAGGCTGCCTTGACCTACCTGGTTTAACCAATCAAAATGTATATTAAAATCCCCCATGATAACTGCAGTACCATTTCTACAGGCATCCGTTATTTCTTTGTTTATTGCCCGCCCCACCGTAATGTTACTATTTGGTGGCCTGTGGGCAACTCCTATCAGTGACTTTTCCAGCTTACTATTCCTGATTTCCACTCAAATGGATTCAATCTTATCCTCCATAGCAACGATGTCATCCCTCACTACTGCCCAGATGTCATCCTTAAATAACAGAGCTACACCACCTCCCTTACCATCTACTCTGTCCTTGCAAATAGTTTGATACCCTTGCATATTAAAACTTCCAGTCGTGACCATCCTTTAACCATGTTTCAGTAATAGCCACTAAATCATAGTCATTCAAGATGATTTGCGGCATCAACTCATTTATCTTATTCCGAATACTATGAGCATTCACGTAAAGTACCCTTATGTTGATATTCATACCTCCGTTTTGAATCTTAACACCTCTATCAGTAACATCTCCTAAGTTATTTTTCTTTTGAACTTTTTTCCTAATTTTCCTTAGCGGTGAACACATATCTTCATGAACCTACTGCTTTACTTTATTCCTTTTATTATTACTGGGCCTATTCACTGAGCTCCCCTCAGTCATTGTACCTTGTACTGTGGCCCTATTTGATTTTTGACTATGGCTTCTCTGCCTTGCACTTTCCCCCTTACTGCCTTTTGTTTCTGTCCCCGTTTTACTTCCCTCCGTCTTCCTGCATCAGTTCCCATCCCCCTGCCACATTAGTTTAAATCCTCCCCAAAAGCACTAGCAAACATCCCACCTCGCTGATCACGATAACCTTGCCATTCTTCTTTCTGCCATCCTGCGCAGCAGAGCCAGCCACAGTGCCATGAACCTGGCTGCTGCTGTCTTTCCCTGGTGAGCCACCTCCGTCAACAGTATCCAAAACGGTACATCTGTTTTGCAGGGAGATGACCACAGGGGACATCTACACTGCTTTCGTACTCATGCTCTGTGTTTTGGTCACCAATTTCCTATCTTCCTTTATCTGCAGTGTGACCAACTCGCTAAACTCGCTATTGTTACTCATATCATGTGTCTGGTTACAGAAATGATGTGTAGGATGTTTTAAAAATCTCAAGGAAAGGGGATGTAATGATATGCAATACCAGTATATATAGCAAGTGTATAGGACCTCCGACCACTAGGTGTCATGCAAGAGGAACTGGACTCTGGAAACGGACAGCACCAGTATTAGTCATAGTTAGAGGAGCTGACAGGAGCATAGTGAAAAGTTCCACAGTTTTGTCAGCAATGTTAAGTTTACCCACAGTTATTCAACGTTAAATAACTAGATGTTCTGTCGTACACTGATTCATTTATTATCATAGTGCACAAACATAACACATATTCTAGCGAGAGTCAGTATCAGTGGCACCCATACCCAAGTGAGAGTCAGTGTGTGTGGAACTAGTACTCCAGTGAGAGTCAGTGTGTGTGGGACCTGTACCCAAGTGAGAGTCAGTGGGTGTGATTCTCCGCACCCGCGAAAAATCGCGAAATTGTCGTAAAAAACGGGCGCGTTTTACGACGGTCGGGAAGGGTCCATTTCCCGACGTATTCACTTCCGGGAAATGGGTTAGTAACGCCGCGGCGTCAATCACGTGCGCGATGACGACGGAACGCGGCGATGACACGATCACGCCCACGTGACGCTGCCCGACACCGCAAAAGGCGCGGGCGATCACAGAATCCGTAGGCCATGATGTCGGAGCCCAGGAGAGCTGCACCTCGTTTTGTGGAGGCCGATGTCGAGACGCTGCTCGATGCTGTCGAGCAGAGGAGGGGCATCATCTGCCCGCGGAGAGGGCATCGCCAACCTGCCAGCGCGGTACGCCAGGCCTGGCGTGAGGTGGCTGCTGCCGTCAGTGCTGTGGGGCAGACCCCTCGCTCTGCAGAGCAGTGCCGGAAAAGCTTCACGACCTCACCAGGGCTGCCAGGGTAAGTGCCAAGAAGGTGCCCCCTAGTCACAACCATCCCTCCCCCCCCCCACTTTACTTAATCACCCACCTCCCCCCCTGGCACGGGGGGGGGGGGGGGGGGGTGGAGGGGGATTGGGTCAGAGTTATTTGAGGATGGTTCACAAAGTTGTCACAGACCCAGCGCTCTGGCCCCGTGGAGAGATGCAATCGTCTTCGAACATAGAACAGTACAGCACAGAACAGGCCCTTCGGCCCTCGATGTTGTGCCGAGCAATGATCACCCTACTCAAACCCACGTATCCACCTTATACCCGTAACTCAACAACCCCCCCCTTAACCTTACTTTTTAGGACACTACGGGCAATTTAGCACGGCCAATCCACCTAACCCGCACATCTTTGGACTGTGGGAGGAAACCGGAGCACCCGGAGGAAACCCACGCACACACGGGGAGGACGTGCAGACTCCGCACAGACAGTGACCCAGCCGGGGATCGAACCTGGGACCCTGGAGCTGTGAAGCATTTATGCTAACCACCATGCTACCGTGCTGCCCATTATGACAACTTGACCCCCAAAACTGTGGCAGTATCTGAACGGACTGCTGATACCTGCCGTATTGTAATGATTTACCTATGTACCCTCCCCCAACAGGCCAAGTCCGCTCACAACAACCGTGAGCGGCACAAGACTGGAGGGGGTTCGCCCAACCTGCACCCCCTCACCACCTTTGAGCAGAGGGCACTGGACCTTGTTGGGGGGTCTGTCACCCGGGATGTCGCGCTATGCGAGGTTGGCGGATCTGCAGCAAGTGAGACAACCCTCCTTGACAAACACCCACCCCTCCCCCATCCTCTGTCCCTTCACACACTCTGCCCACTTGGACACCTCCCCCATCCTCTGTCCCTTCACACACCCTGCCCACTGGGACACCTCCCCCATCCTCTGTCCCTTCACACACCCTGCCCACTGGGACACCTCCCCCATCCTCTGTCCCTTCACACGCTGCCCACTGGGACCGTCCAGCGGCCTGCCGAGCAAATCTAAATAACCCATCTCATTCTCTTCCCTAGGACGTGATGCCGAACGACCAGGGCCGTCTGGCTGCAGACGGACACAGGCATCTGCCGCCACCTCACCCGGGGCCGCACGACAGAGGGTGCCCGATCAGCGGGGAGTCCCATCCTCCCCAACCCAATCTGCGGATCAGGACGCCCAGAGGGTGGCGAGAACACAAGCCACGGAAATGGCCAGCGATAATCCTCTGGACTCTGAGTGGCCCCACACCATAGAGGAGGCACTAAATTGCGACAACATCGGGCTTGCGGCACTGCTATCTCCCACAACATCCATCATCCCAGAGACACTCACCCCGGCGGGCCTATTTAGTGATGAGTCTCCTGGGTCACAGTCTGGTTCGCACATCACAGCTGAGCAGGTACAGCAGGTGGAGGTCGGAGCAACCGAGGGCCCGGACTCGCGGAGGCCAGACCAGGCCCAGGATGCAGCTGGCTCCCAGACGTTTTCGGAGTTCCTGGAGTTTCTCAACCCAACCGCACAGCCGATGCCTCACGAAACCCAGGGAAACACCGACGGGATGAGGGCTGCCTTCCAGACTCTGCAGACGCTGTTAGAGGAGTCGAACCGCGTCCACGAGCAGGGAGTGGTGCCGCTCATGGAAGAGACCCAGTCCGACACCGCACGGATGGCATCCGCGGTGGAGGCAATGGGTCAGGTGATGCAAGGCATTGGGGTTAATATGCACGCGTCATCCTCGGCCCTGGACAGGGTTGCCCTCTCACAGGCAGCAATGTGCCAGAGGCAAAACGACATTGCCGGCGCCCTGCAGGCCTTGGCCCAGTCTCACCAGGTCACTGGCCAGTCGCAGCAGTCAGTCGCCGAGAGCATCAACCGCCTGACACATGTGCTGGATGGCGTCGTGCACACACAGGTTGAGATCGCACAGTCCCTGGCGGGAATGTCTAACTCCCTGGACTCCGTGTCCTGCAAACCTTCGGATCCTGGTGGATACCGTTGCAGGCCTCCAGGACTGGCAGCGCCAGGTGTCGGTGGTGCGACGGGGCACCTCCCCGCTCGCACCTCTGTCCCAAAGTGAGGCCCGGGGGCCACCGGGCTCCCCGAGGGAGGAGGAGGTTTCGGGGCCCGTCCCATTAAGTCCATCACGGGACGTCCCGGAATTCTCGGCCTCCCCCCGTCCCATCCCTGGTGCATCGGGTGGGCAGCAGGCAGAGCAGGGTGGCACAATGTCACCCGAGACGCCCGCAGAGCAGCCTGGCCCATCAAGGCCGGGTCGCCCCAGGAAACGCTTGGCCAAGGAGAAACGAGTCGAGGGGGGCGATTCGCAGCAATCCTCCTCCACTCCTGCTGTATCATCTGGGGACTCACGTAGACGTAGTGTTAGGGCCCGTAAGGCAACTAAGATAGACACTGAGTAAGTTAGCACGCGTGAAGGGCACAGTTTAGTTGTAGGGGATAGGGCACCTGTAAATAATTGTTAACATTAAACGCACTGTTCCACCTTACTTGTAATACCGTGTGATTGTTCCACAGCCACAGGAATCGTGATGGTGACTGAGTGTCGCTGGGGTTGACAAGCGGTGAAACTTCGGTGCCGGGTGTGCAGTCCCTGCCCCTCCCCCCACCCCCTCCCACAGCTAGCCCACGCGGGCACGTGATAGAGTGTCAGTGACGATCTCAGCGGCCACCAAGGTGGATGGTTCAGCTATTGCCATGGGTCAGACTCTCTCTAACGATTCTGAGCTCACAGCTCTTCGCAGAGCGGGCTGTCATCATTCTACATGGCACTGATCACACCCGCTGACACATCCAGCAATGTTGTGCCATACCGTCTGGACCCAGTGGTAAGGGTGATGTCGAAGTGGAGCAGTGTTCACTGAGAGGGGGTGGGGGGGGTTGTGGTGGTGGAAGTTGTGTGTTGACCCTCTGCACGACTAGCGATGCAGGTGGTGGTTTGGTGTTCAGCGGGGACGTCACATGCGATGCGTGAACCGTGCTGCCACCAAGGCGTCGCGTGCCCGCCGTCCTCGCCGGGTCTGTCGTGCCGCCTCCTGGACATCCCCAGCACCTGGGTCGTGTCTGCGTGCTGCGCCCGCCACTCCACCAGCCTCCTCCTCCTCCCTCTCCTCCTCCTCCTCCTCCTCCTCCACCCCCTCCTCCTCCTCCTCCTCCTCCTCTGTGCTGGCACCACTGCCACTGGCTTCTCCCTCCGCCTCCTGCAGCAGGTCATCACCCCTCTGCATCGCGATGTTGTGCAGCGCACAGCAGACCACTACAATGCGAGCGACCCTGTCGGCCTGGTACTGCAGGGCCCCTCCGGAGCGGTCCAGCCACCTGAATCTCATCTTCAGGAGGCCAAGGCAGCGCTCCACCAAACCCCTGGTTGCTGCATGGGCCTCGTTGTATCGTGTTTCCGCATTGGTCTGAGGCCTCCGTATAGGCGTCATCAGCCAAGACCTCAGCGCATAACCCCTGTCGCCTAGCAACCAGCCCCTCATCCGGGGGGGACGTCCCTCAAACATCGCAGGGATGAACGACTGCGCCAGTATGTAGGAGTCATGCACACTCCCTGGGAACCTTGCAGAGACATTCATGATCCTCATGTGGGGGTCGTATACCACCTGGATATTCATGGAGTATGTCCCCCTTCTGTTTGTGAACACGTCCCTGTCCCCTGCAGGCGGGCGCATGGGGACGTGAACACAATCGATTGACCCCTGCACCCTCAGTATCCCGGCCACGCTGGCAAATCCACGAGCTCGTGAGTCTTGACTTGCTTGGTCCTCGGGAAAGGTGCTGTAGATGTCAGCGATGGCATAGAGGGCGTCGGTCACATCCCGGATGCACCTGTGCACCGATGACTGGGAGATCCCGGAGAGGTCCCCGCTCGGAGACTGGAAGGAGCCGGTAGCATAGAAGTTAAGAGCGACCGTCACCTTGATGGCAACCGGGATCGCGTGTCCTCCCCCCGTTCCACGTGGGGCGAGGTGCGCCACGAGGTGACAGATATGTATCACCGTCTGCCTACTCAGCCGGAGTCTCCTCCTGCAGATGATGTCCGTCATTGTTAGGAAAGAGACCCGGACACGGTACACCCTCGGCCTTGGTCGTCGCCTCTGGCGCAGTGGCTGCACCCTCACTCTCTCCACTTCCTCTTCCTCCTCCTCCTCCTCCCCCCATGCTGCTCGACGACTGGCAACTCCTCGGCCCTTCCCTCTGCTGCTGCAGCTGGCCCTGCATCCACTGCGGGTTGTGGGTGTGGATGCTGCTGCATCGCCAAATGCAGTGCAGCGGCCCCAACCACTGCGCAGAACATAGCCGTTCTGTTCACAGACATTGTGCTAACCTACAGAAGGGTGGTGGGGGCAGAGAAACGGGACATGTTAGACGGAGGTTAGTCGACAACTCGGCAGCCGCCAGCCACGGGATACCTGTGTGTCCCGGACGTGCTGCTGACACGCGGGCAGCCTAACCCCTGGTCACTTTCTGCATCCAACGGCCAGTAAACTACGTCCTCTTCACCGGTGTGTCAGTGGCCTGTGGCCGTAAGCCACAGGGGAACCAGCGGCCGTGTCCTCGTGACCGGCACGCCATGGCATGGTGGCAGACATTTTGTAACCGGGGTTGGACGGGTCACTCGCTCACTCTCTCCCTACCCCCCCCCCCCACTCCCACTCCACTCCCCCCCTCCATCTCCCCACCCCCCCTCCATCTCCCCCACTGCCCCCTCCATCTCCCCCACCCCCCCTCCATCTCCACCACTCCCCCTCCGTCTCCCCCCCCCCCCTCCATCTCCACCACTCCCCCCTCCATCTCCCCCACCCCCCCTCCATCTCCCCCACTGCCCTCTCCATCTCCCCCACTCCCCCCCCTCCATCTCCCCCACTGCCCCCTCCATCTCCCCACCCCCCATCTCCCCCACTGCCCCCTCCATCTCCCCCACTCCCCCCCTCCATCTCCCCCACTGCCCCCTCCGTCTCCCCCACTCCCCCTCCATCTCCCCACCCCCCATCTCCCCCACTGCCCCCTCCATCTCCCCCACTCCCCCCTCCATCTCCCCCACTGCCCCCTCCGTCTCCCCCACTCCCCCTCCATCTCCCCCACTCCCCCCTCCATTTCCCCCACTCCCCCACATCTCCCCCACTCCCCCCCCATCTCCCCCACTCACCCCCATCTCCCCCACTCCCCCATCTCCTCCACTGACCCCTCCTTCTCCCCCACTCCCCACTCTGTCTCCCCCACTCCCCCCTCCGTCTCCCCCACTCCCCCCTCTGTCTCCCCCACTCCCCCCGCTCTGGACCCCCCTCCCGGTCTCAGGGATGCCTTCCCCGTTGTGGCCAGACTCGAGCGGTGCGCTGAGCGGTGCGCTGAGCGGTGCACTGAGCGGTGCGCTGAGCGGTGCGCTGAGCGGTGCGCTGAGCGGTGCGCTGAGCGGTGCGCTGAGCGGTGCGCTGAGCGGTGCGCAGAGTGGTGCGCTGAGCGGTGCGCTGAGCGGTGCGCTGAGCGGTGCGCTAACCTCCTCGAAGCTGTCGTCAGCCAGCACGACTGGTTGACGAACTTAAAAAGCAGGTGTGTTTGACGCCGTGTAAACAGTGCGCGATGACGTCGGGACTTCGGCCCATCCTGGCCGGTGAATAGCGGGGGGGCCAATTTGTAGCGATTCTGGTCGTGTCGGGGGCGTGATGGAGGCGTTTGGCGGGAATGGCGACTCCGAGATTTTGCGGGGTTCGGCGAATAGCGGGAGGGCGTCGGACCAGCGTCGCCGTAAAAATTTGCGACGCCCGCTATTCTCCGACCCGTCGTGAGTGCAGAGAATCGCGCCCAGTGTGTGTGGAACCCGCACCCCAGTGAGAGTCAGAGTGTGTTGAACCCTGTCCCCAGTGAGAGTCAGTGTGTGTGGAACCCGTACCCCAGTGGGAGTCAGTGTGTGTGGAACCCGTACCCCAGTGAGAATCAGTGTTTGTGGAACCCCTACCCCAGTGAGAGTCAGTGTGTGTGGAACCCGTACCCCAGTGAGGGTCAGAGCATGTGGAACCCGTACCCCAGTGAGAGTCAGTGTGTGTGGAAACCGTACCCCAGGGAGAGTCAGTGTGTGTGGAACCCGTACCCCAGTGAGAGTCAGTGTGTGTGGAACCCATACCCCAGTGAGAGTTTGTGTGTAAAAGAACCCGTACCCCAGAGAGAGTCAGTGTGTGTGGAACCGGTACCCCAGTGTGAGTCAGTGTGTGTGGAACCCGTACCCCAGTAAGAGTCAGTGTGTGTGGAACCGGTACCCCAGTGAGAGTCAGTGTGTGTGGAACCCGTACCCCAGTGTGAGTCAGTGTGTGTGGAACCCGTACCCCAGTAAGAGTCAGTGTGTGTGGAACCCGTACCCCAGTGAGAGTCAGTGTTTGTGGTACCCCTACCCCAGTGAGAGTCAGTGTGTGTGGAACCCGAACCCCAATGAGAGTCAGTGTGTGTGGAACCCGTACCCCAGTGAGAGTCAGTGTGTGTGGAACCCGTACCCCAGTGTGAGTCAGTTTGTGTGGAACCCGTAGCCCAGTGAGAGTCAGTATGTGTGGAACCCATACCCCAGTGAGAGTCAGTGTGTAAAAGAACCCGTACCCCAGGGAGAGTCAGTGTGTGTGGAACCCGTACCCCAGTGAGAGTCAGTGTGTGTGGAACCCGTACCCCAGTGAGAGTCAGTGTGTGTGGAACCCCTACCCCAGTGAGAGTCAGTGTGTGTGGAACCCGTACTCCAGTGAGAGTCAGTGTGTGTGGAACCCGTACCCCAGTGAGAGTCAGTGTGTGTGGAACCCGTACCCCAGTGAGAGTCAGTGTGTGTGGAACCCGTATCCCAGTGAGAGTCAGTGTTTGTGGTACCCTACCCCAGTGAGAGTCAGTGTGTGTGGAACCCGAACCCCAATGAGAGTCAGTGTGTGTGGAACCCGTACCCCAGTGTGAGTCAGTGTGTGTGGAACCCGTACCCCAGTGAGAGTCAGTGTGTGTGGAACCTGTACCCCAGTGAGAGTCAGTGTGTGTGGAACCCATATCCCAGTGAGAGTCAGTATGTGTGGAACCCATACCCCAGTGAGAGTCAGTATGTGTGGAACCCATACCCCAGTGAGTCAGTGTGTAAAAGAACCCGTACCCCAGGGAGAGTCAGTGTGTGTGGAACCTGTACCCCAGTGAGAGTCAGTGTGTGTGGAACCCGTACCCCAGTGAGAGTCAGTGTGTGTGGAATCCATACCCCAGTGAGAGTCAGTGTGTATGGAACCCGTACCCCAGTGAGAGTCAGTGTGTGTGGGACCCGTACCCCAGTGAGAGTCAGTGTGTGTGGAGCCCATAACCCAGTGAGAGTCAGTGTGTGTGAAACCTGTACCCCAGTGAGAGTCAGTGTGTGTGGAACCCATACCCCAGTGAGAGTCAGTGTGTAAAAGAACCCGTACCCCAGGGAGAGTCAGTGTGTGTGGAACCCGTACCCCAGTGAGAGTCAGTGTGTGTGGAACCCGTACCCCAGTGAGAGTCAGTGTGTGTGGAACCCCTACCCCAGTGAGAGTCAGTGTGTGTGGAACCCGTACTCCAGTGAGAGTCAGTGTGTGTGGAACCCGTACCCCAGTGAGAGTCAGTGTGTGTGGAACCCGTACCCCAGTGAGAGTCAGTGTGTGTGGAACCCGTACCCCAGTGAGAGTCAGTGTTTGTGGTACCCCTACCCCAGTGAGAGTCAGTGTGTGTGGAACCCGAACCCCAATGAGAGTCAGTGTGTGTGGAACCCGTACCCCAGTGTGAGTCAGTGTGTGTGGAACCCGTAGCCCAGTGAGAGTCAGTGTGTGTGGAACCCATACCCCAGTGAGAGTCAGTATGTGTGGAACCCATACCCCAGTGAGAGTCAGTATGTGTGGAACCCATACCCCAGTGAGTCAGTGTGTAAAAGAACCCGTACCCCAGTGAGAGTCAGTGTGTGTGGGACCCGTACCCCAGTGAGAGTCAGTGTGTGTGGAACCCATAACCCAGTGAGAGTCAGTGTGTGTGAAACCTGTACCCCAGTGAGAGTCAGTGTGTGTGGAACCCGTACCCCAGTGAGAGTCAGTGTGTGTGGAACCTGTACCCCAGTGAGAGTGAGTGTGTGTGGAACCTGTACCCCAGTGAGAGTCAGTGTGTGTGGAACCCATACCCCAGTGAGAGTCAGTGTGTAAAAGAACCCGTACCCCAGGGAGAGTCAGTGTGTGTGGAACCCGTACCCCAGTGAGAGTCAGTGTGTGTGGAACCCCTACCCCAGTGAGAGTCAGTGTGTGTGGAACCCGTACTCCAGTGAGAGTCAGTGTGTGTGGAACCCGTACCCCAGTGAGAGTCAGTGTGTGTGGAACCCACACCCCAGTGAGAGTCAGTGTGTGTGGAACCCGTACCCCAGTGAGAGTCAGTGTGTGTGGAACCCGTACCCCAGAGACAGTCAGTGTGTATGGAACCCATACCCCAGTGAGAGTCAGTATGGGGCAGCAAGGTAGCATGGTGGTTAGCATAAATGCTTCACAGTTCCAGGGTCCCAGGTTCGATTCCCGGCTGGGTCACTGTCTGTGCGGAGTCTGCACGTCCTCCCCGTGGGTGCGTGGGTTTCCTCCGGGGTGCTCCGGTTTCCTCCCACAGTCCAAAATGTGCGGGTTAGGTGGATTGGCCATGCTAAATTGCCCGTAGTGTCCTAAAAAAGTAAAGTTAAGAGGGGGTTGTTTGGTTACGGGTATAGGGTGGATACGTGGGTTTGGGTAGGGTGATCATTGTTCGGCACAACATCGAGGGCCGAAGGGCCTGTTCTGTGCTGTACTGTTCTATGTTGTATGTGTGGAACCCATACCCCAGTGAGAGTCAGTGTGTGTGGAACCCGTACCCTTGTGAGAGTCAGTGTGTGTTGAACCCTTTCCCCAGTGAGAGTCAGTGTGTGTGGAACCCATACCCCAGTGAGTGTCAGTGTGTGTGGAAACCATACAGCAGTAAGAGTCAGCGTGTGTGGAACCCGTACCTCAGTGAGAGTCGGTGTTTGTGGAACCCGTACCCCATTGAGAGTCAGTGTGTGTGGAACCCGTACCCCAGTTAGAGTCAGTATGTGTGGAACCCATACCCCAGTGAGAGTCTGTGTGTAAAAGAACCCGTACCCCAGTGAGAGTCAGTGTGTGGGTCCCGTACCCCAGTGAGAGTCAGTATGTGTGGAACCCATACCCCAGTGAGAGTCTGTGTGTAAAAGAACCCGTACCCCAGAGAGAGTCAGTGTGTGTGGAACCCATACCCCAGTGAGAGTCAGTGTGTGTGGAACCCCGTACCCCAGTGAGAGTCATTGTGTGTGGAACCCGTACCCCAGTGAGAGTCAGTGTGTGTGGAACCCCGTACCCCAGTGAGAGTCAGTGTGTGTGGAACCCGTACCCCAGTGAGAGTCAGTGTGTGTGGAACCTGTACCCCAGTGAGAGTCAGTGTGTGTGGAACCCGTACCCCAGTGAGAGTCAGTGTGTGTGGAACCCCGTACCCCAGTGAGAGTCAGTGTGTGTGGAACCCGTACCCCAGTGAGAGTCAGTGTGTGTGGAACCTGTACCCCAGTGAGAGTCAGTGTGTGTGGAACCCGTACCCCAGTGAGAGTCAATGTGTGTGGAACCTAGCACTCCAGTGATTGGATTGGATTTGTCACTTTTATCGAGGTGCAGTGAAAAATATTTTTACATGATTAGCTGAAACGGATCATTTAGCACATGAAAATAAAAAGGAAATACATAATAGCGCAACACAAGGTACACAATGTAAATACATATACACAGGCAATGGGTGAAACATACAGGAGTGTAGTATACATCAGGTCAGTCCATCTGAGGATTATTTAGGAGTCTGGTAACAGCGGGGATGAAGCTGTTTTTGAGTCGGTTCGTGCCTGTTCCCAGACTTTTGTATCTCCTGCCCGATGGAAGAAGTTCGAACAGTGACTAAGCCGGGTGAGAGGGGTCTTTGATTTTGCTGCCCGCTTTACCCTGGCAGTGGGAGCTGTCGTTACAGTCAATGGAAGGGAGGCAGGTTCATGTGAAGGACTGGGCTATGTTCACGACTCTCTGAAGTCTCTTGCGGTCCTGGGCCGAGCAGTTGCCATACCAGGCTGTGATGCAGCCCGATAGGATGCTTTTCATGGTTCATCTGTAAAAGTTGGTAAGAGTCAGTGTGGACATGCCGAATTTCCTTTGTTTCCTGAGGAAGCACAGGCGATGTTGTGCTTTCTTGGTGGTAGCGTCGATGTGGGTGGACCAAGACAGAGTTAAATGATGTACACACCCAGGAATTTGAAGCTGTCAGCTCACTCCACATCAGCTCCGTTGATGCCGACAGGGGTGTGTACAATACTTTGCTTCCTGAACTCAATGACCAGCTCTTTAGTTTTGCTGACATTGAGGGATAGATTGTTGTCGTTGCACCACTCCACTTGGCTCTCTATCTCCCTCCTGTATTATGACTCAACGTTATTCGAGATACGACTCACAATGGTCATGTCATCAGCAAACCCTCTGGAGAATTGCGTCCCGGCATTGGGGCGGCATTCACACCGGTCCCGGCGATTCTCCGGCCCGGTCCCGGGGTGAGAGAATCCCGCTCCTTGTGTGTGGAACCCGTACCCCAGTGAGAGTCAGTGTGTGTGGAACCCGTACCCCAGTGAGAGTCAGTGTGTATGGAACCTGTACCCCAATGAGAGTCAATGTGTGTGGGACCCGTACCCCAGTGAGAGTCAGTGTGTGTGGAACCCGTACCCCAGTGAGAGTCAGTGTGTGTGGAACCCGTACCCCAGTGAGAGTCAGTGTTTGTGGAACCCGTACCCCAGTGAGAGTCAGTGTGTGTGGAACCCGTACCCCAGTGAGAGTCAGTGTGTGTGGAACCCGTACCCCAGTGAGAGTCAGTGGGTGTGGAACCCGTACCCCAGTGAGAGTCAGTGTGTGTGGAACCCGTACCCCAGTGAGAGTCAGTGTGTGTGGAACCCGTATCCCAGTGAGAGTCAGTGTGTGTGGAACCCGTACCCCAGTGAGAGTCAGTGTGCGTGGAACCCGTACCCCAGTGAGAGTCAGTGTGTGTGGAACCCGTACCCCAGTGAGAGTCAGTGTGTGTGGAACCCGTACCCCAGTGAGAGTCAGTGTGTGTGGAACCCGTATCCCAGTGAGAGTCAGTGTGTGTGGAACCCGTACCCCAGTGAGAGTCAGTGTGTGTGGAACCCGTACCCCAGTGAGAGTCAGTGGGTGTGGAACCCGTACCCCAGTGAGAGTCAGTGTGTGTGGAACCCGTACCCCAGTGAGAGTCAGTGTGCGTGGAACCCGTACCCCAGTGAGAGTCAGTGGGTGTGGAACCCGTACCCCAGTGAGAGTCAGTGTGTGTGGAACCGTAACCCCAGTGAGAGTCAGTGTGTGTGGAACGTGCACCCCAGTGAGAGTCAGTGTGTGTGGAACCTGTACCCCAGTGAGAGTCAGTGTGTGTGGATCCCGTACCCCAGTGAGAGTCAGTGTGTGTGGAACCCTTACCCCAGTGAGAGTCAGTGTGTGTGGAACCCGTACCCCAGTGAGAGTCAGTGTGTCGAACCCGTACCCCAGTGAGAGTCAGTGTGTGTGGAACCCGTACCCCAGTGACAGTCAGTGTGTGTGGAACCCCTATCCCAGTGAGAGTCAGTGTGTGTGGATCCCGTACCCCAGTGAGAGTCAGTGTGTGTGGAACCCGTACCCCAGTGAGAGTCAGTGTGTGTGGAACCCGTACCCCAGTGAGAGTCAGTGTGTGTGGAACCCATATCCCAGTGAGAGTCAGTGTGTGTGGATCCCGTACCCCAGTGAGAGTCAGTGTTTGTGGATCCCGTACCCCAGTGAGAGTCAGTGTGTGTGGAACCCGTACCCCAGTGAGAGTCAGTGTTTGTGGATCCCGTACCCCAGTGAGAGTCAGTGTGTGTGGAACCCATACCCCAGTGAGGGTCAGTGGGTGTGGAACCCGTACCCCAGTGACAGTCAGTGTGTGTGGGGCCCATACCCCAGTGAGAGTCAGTGGGTGTGGACCCTGTACCCCAGTGAGAGTCAGTGTGTGTGGAACCCATACCCCAGTGAGGGTCAGTGGGTGTGGAACCCGTACCCCAGTGAGGGTCAGTGGGTGTGGAAACCGTACCCCAGTGAGAGTCAGTGGGTGTGGAACCCATACCCCAGTGAGAGTCAGTGTGTGTGGAACCCCTATGATAATGAGATTAAATGTGTGTGGAAAACACCAGTGTAAGTTACTGGGTGGGATTCTACATTGGCCAACGCCAAAATCCCGAAATGCAATTGGGCGGAAAATCGGTTCCAATGCCAAAATCGCGGCAAGAGCCGATTTGACACCAAACCACAGTTCACCAAGATTCGGCGTTGACCATGGAGTGAGTGGTCATGTACAGGGCAGCTCCTGTTTATAGTCACAGAAAAGAGCTCTTTTTACCCAATGCGGGGTGGAATCTTCATGAAAAGACGAAAGGTGAATGTTGAAGGAGTACTTTCCCCCGGGACTGATATGTCTGCTGGTCACCAGACCCGGCAGAAAATAGTGAGAGATTTGGCTGAAAAGCTGGAGCAGAGTTGTGCTGCAGAAATAGCAAGAGCCACTTTAGGCATGCAGGCGGGGGAAGGGCTGCTTCAAGCTGGAAGGCTTCAAATTGACTTGATGGCCTTTATTGAAGCTGAATTCCAGCAGCAGAGGGAACAACTGTGCAAAGAGCTCGCAAAGGCCATTGAAGAAGCGGTGACACCCGTGAAGAGTTCTATGGAATGGGTGGAGAAGTGTTTGGAAGTGCAGGAGTCACAGATTTGGGAGATTGAAGGAGTGATCTCAGACCACAGCGATCGTGTGGTGATTCTGGAGGCGGAAGTGGAGCTCCTAGGAGAGCTCTGTAAAATGTTGCAGGCAAAGGTGGAGGTGCAGGGGAATGCCTCAAGAAGACAGATCCTGCGAATACTGGGCCTGCCTGAAGGAGTGTGTTATGGGCCAGGGTTTAGAGAGCCCCAAAGTATATTATGAAGTTTACCTGACCCACGACCTTTACTAGATTGTGGTATGGGGAGCACACGGCCCACTCTGCAGGTGCGGTGCAGCAGAAATATAAAAGTAATTTTTAAGCAAAACAATGTTTATTCTGTGAACTCAGTTAACCTTTTTAAAACATACAGTGAACATCTTAGCAACCATTAATTCAAATACACCCCCCAAAGAATACAACACTCGTAAGTAATCCTTAAACTTGCCTTTTAACATCCATAAGGCAAAAACCCTTTTTACACATCTGGTTTAAATTCTCTACTGACAGCAGTTATCACTCTGAATTCACCAAATGATCTAGAGATAGTCTGTAGATGGCAGACAGAACAAAATTACTCTTTCTTTGGCTGGCTGCAGCTCCAACACTAAAACGAAAGCAAAAAATACAGACACAACCAAGCTTTTCCTCGAAGCGAGACTAAAAAGGAAAGCCAGAGCTCAGCTCCACCCACTCTCTGACATCACTGCAGCCACTTGAGCAGACAAACATATCTTAAAGTGACATTCCAATTACAAGTGGAAGGTGTGAGTGCCACGGGGTACGTATCGAAGAAGCTGGCGGGGCTGGTGGCAGCATGGGTGCTAGATAAGCCACCTGAAGTGAACCGAGTGCATAGATCCCTGAGGCAGAAGCCTGGAGCTGGGACCCGCCATGGGCGGTGATCGTGTGGCTCCACAAATTTGAAGAGAAAGAGAAGATTCTGCGATGGGCCAGGGAGAAGGGTACCTGCGTCTGGGAGCAGAATAAGGTCTGAATTTATCAGGACATTGGAGCCGAGTTGGCAAAGCGACGGGCAAGCTTCAACAAGGCCAAGGGGGTGCTGCACCGGCGGCAGGTCAGGTTTGGGGTGCTCTATCCGGCAAAATTATGGGTGACGTTCGGAGACCGGGAGTATTATTTTGTGACCCCAGAAGCGGCCGAAGACTTTATTAAGGAGCATAAACTGGGGGAGAACTGAGCGGACAATGCTTGGGAACTGGAGTGCTGGCACTTTGTAATGGTCAGAGCATGTTTGAAGTGGAGGTAGGGATTGGGGACTGTGCATGTTGTTTTGGGGTGTGGCTGTTTATTGTTGGGATTGTAAGGGATGGAAAGGTTATGTGGAGATTAATTTCCCCCCCCCCCCCCACTCCTATTTATGTTTAACATTTATTTGTTTGCTTTTGGAGAAGGCTGCCTGGAGTTCAGGTGAAGTTTTTCTTTGGGTTGGGGAGAGTAAGGTCAACAGGGAGCCTTCCTCCTTGAGCTGAGGAGTGGGGGGGGGGTCATTGGTAACTGCCTTTAGGCAGGGCTGCTACGCTAGCAGGTTATGCTGGTGAACGGAAGTGAGGTGGTGGGGGAAAAAGCCGATAGGGGTGGCCGGGGGAGGGGGGGGGAGGTGAAGGGGGGACAGGGGGGAGGTTGTTGCGACGTGGCAGGGATGAGAGATGACTTGGTCAGGAGCAGAGAAGGGGACCATCTGGGATGGTCTAGGCATAGGGTGGAATTAAAGGGGTGGGACTTAAAGGGGAAGATGACAGACGGTAGAGGGGATTGGAGGCATACGCCCCTGGCAAGGCTGTTAACGCGGAATGTCCGCGGACTGAATGGGCCGGTTAAAAGGTTGCAGGTGTTCGCGCACCTCAGTAGCTTGAAAGCGGGGATGGTCTTTCTGCAGGAGATGCATCCTTGTGTGATGGACCACGTTAGGTTAAGGAAGGGGTGGGTCGGTCAGGTTTTTCACTCAGTGTTTGATTCAAAATCGAAGAGAGTGGCGATTTTAATGAGCACAAAAATGGGATTTGTGAGTGCGAAGGAGGTGAGGTATCCAGGTGGGAGATATGTGATTGTGAGTGGGGTATTGGAAGGGGCACCGGTAGTGTTGGTAAATGTGTACACCCCAAATTGGGATGATGTAGGTTTTACGAGGGGGTTGCTGGCATCAATCCCAGATATGGCCATGACCAGTTGATCATGGAAGGAGATTTTAACTATGTCCTAGAGCCGAGGGTGGATAGGTCGAGCCCCAGGTCGATGGGTAGGGTACAAATGGCGAGGGAGCTGGGGGTGTTTATGGAGAGGATGGGTATGGTGGATCCATAGCACTTTCAGAACCCTGGGGAAGGGAGTATTCCTTCTTTTCACACGTCTATAAGGTGTATTCGAGGATTGATTACTTTGTGCTAAGTAGGGAGATTTTGGTTGGGGTGGAGGGGGCAGAGTATGTGGGGATAGTTATCCCGGACCATGTGCCCCACTGGCTGGAGATTTGGTTTAGATCGGGATAAGAGCAGAGGCCTGGGTGGAAGTTTGACTCAGGGTGTTGGTGGATGGAGGTTTTTGTGAAGTTGAATCAGAATGAGGAGGCATCAGCGGCCATTTTTTGGGAGGCACTGAAGGCAGTGGTCCAGGAGGAAATTATTTTGTTTAAGGCTCGTGTGGATAGGAAAAGGAGGGAGGAACTTGACCATCTCTTGAGCAAGATAGTGGAGGTTGTCAGGGAATATTCGAGGGTTCCCACCATGGAGGGATTGGCGAGGAGGAAAATGTTGCAGGGGCAGTTTGACAGGCTGACAACAGGGAGGGTGGTAGGGCAACTGCTTAGGGCAAAGGGGGTGCAACATGAGTATGGGGGGCAAGCGAGACACATGCTGGTGCACCAGCGGCAGAGGCAGGCTGCGTCCAGGGAAATATTGAAGATATGGACTGGGGCTGGGGATGTGGTGTCAGATCCAGGGAAGGTAAATGAAGCATTTAGAGTGTACTGCCAGGGATTTTATGACGGAGACCCGGGTGGAGAGGAGGGGGACATGTGGACAAGCTGGAATTTCTATATTCTATGTTCCCCAGGTAGAGAAAGCAAAGAGACAGGCATTGGAGGAGCCCCTGGGGCTGAGGGAGGTGCTGAATAGAATCAGGGGTATGAAATTGGGGAAGGCCCCTGGGCTGGATGGGTACCTGGCGGAATTTTATGAGGAATTTGCGACGGACCTGGCACCACATCTGTTGGGGGCATTTAATGAAGCACTGGAGAAGGGGAAGTTGCCAGAGATGATGATGCAGGCAGTAATCACACTAATCCCGAAAAAGGGAAGGACCCGGTGGAATGTGGGTCTTTTAGGCCCATATCACTATTGAACACGGATGTGAAAGTATTGGCTAAGTTGTTGGTGGGGAGGATGGAGGATTGTGATACAGGGGTGGTGGCAGAAGATCAAACAGGCTTTGTGAAGGGCAGGCAGCTCGCGTGTAACATAAGACGGCTGTTGAATGTGGTGATGAATCCGTCAGGGGCTCTGGTACCAGAGGTGGTGGTGTCCATGGACGTGGAGAAGGCATTTGATCAGGTGGAGTGGCGGTACGTGTTTGGGGTTTTGGGAAGGTTTGGGGTTGGGCCAAGATTTGTGGCAGGGGTGCGCTTGCTGTGTGTGACACCAAGGGCGAGGGTGAGGACGAATGATATGAGCTCACGAAGCTTTGACTTACACAGGGCTATGAGGCAGGGGTGCCCACTGTGGCCGCTGCTGTTTGCGCTGGTCGTAGAGCCATTGGCAATGGCTCTCAGGGGGTTGGCAGAGTGACGGGGGATTACGAGGGGACAGAGGGAGCATCGGGTGTTGCTCCATGCCGATGACCTCTTGCTGCATGTTTTGCATCCGTTGGAGAGTATGGGAAGGATTATGGGCCTATTGGGGAGGTTTGGGGGTTTCTCGGGGTACAAGCAGAATGTAGGGAAAGGCAAGGTTTCCCGGTGAATGAGCTGGCACAGTGGGCTAATTTAAGGGGGATGGCATTTACGGTTGCAAGGGATAGGTTTAAGTTTTTGGGGATTCAGGTATCAAGGGAATAGACGGGGCTCCATAAGTGGAACTTAACGAAGCTGGTGAAGGAGGCTAGGGAGGATCTTAAGAGGTGGGATACACTGCACTTAACGTTGGCAGGGAGGGTCTAAGTGGTGAAATGAATATTCTGCTGAGGTTCTTGTTTATCTTTCAAGCTCTCCCGATCTTTATACCAAACGCCTTTTTTCAGAAATTAGACACGCCATTTCTGACTTTGTATGGGCAGGGAAGGTGGCAAGGGTCGGGAGGACCTTACTACAGAGGCAGAGGCAGCAGGGGGAGTTGGTATTGCCGAACTTGCTTCATTATTATTGGGGGCGAATGTGGACAAGGTGCGGCGATGGTGGGAAGGAAAAGGGGTAGAGTGGGTTAGGATGGAGCAGGAAGGGGTCTAGTTTGAGGGCTATGGTGACGGCAGCATTGCCAATGGCTCCGAGTAAGTATTCAGGGTGCCCAGTGGTGTAGTCCACAGTGAAGTTATGGAATCAGCTGAGGAGACATTTTAGGGTGGAAGCGATGTTGGGTTGGATCCTCACTGTTTTCAGGTAATATCCCTGAGGATTGGAGAATAGCCAATGTTTTCCTTTGTTTAAGAAGTGTATCAAGGATAATCCAGGGAACTACAGGCCGGTGAGCCTTATGTCAGTGGTAGGGGAGAGAATTCTGGAGAGATTACTGGAGAGAATTCTTCGAGAGGGGATCTACTCCCATTTAGAAACAACTGGATGCATTAGCGAGAGGCAGCACAGTTTTGTGAAGGGGAGGTCTTATCTCACTAACTTGATAGAGTTTTTCGAGGAGGTCACAAAGATGATTGATGCAGGTGGGGCAGTGGATATTGTCTGTATGGACTTCAGTAAGGCCTTTGACAAGATCCCTCATGGCAGACTGGTACAAAAGGTGAAGTCACACGGGATCAGAGGTGAGCTGGCAAGATGGATACAGAACTGGCTAGGTCATAAAAGGCAGAGAGTAGCAATGGAAGGGTGTTTTTCTGATTGGAGGGCTGTGACTAGTGGTGTTCCACAGGGTTCACTGCTGGGACCTTTACTGTTTTTAGTATATATAAATGATTTGGAGGAAAATGTTACTGGTCTGATTAGTAAGTTTGCGAATGACACAAAGTTTGGTGGAACTGCAGATAGCGATGAGGACTGTCAGAGGATACAGCAGGATTTCGATCGTTTGGAGACTTGGGCAGAGAGAAGGCAGATGGAGTTTAAGCCAGACAAATGTGAGGTAATGCATTTTGGAAGGTCTAATACAGGTAGGGAATATACAGTGAATGGTAGAACCCTCAAGAGTATTGACAGTCAGAGAGATCTAGGTGTACAGGTCCACAGGTCACTGAAAGGGGAACACAGGTGGCGAAGGTAGTCAAGAAGGGTTAGGTGGATTGGCCATGCTAAATTGCCCGTAGTGTCCTAATAAAAGTAAGGTTAAGGGGGGGGTTGTTGGGTTACGGGTATAGGGTGGATACGTGGGTTTGAGTGGGGTGATCATGGCTCGGCACAACATTGAGGGCCGAAGGGCCTGTTCTGTGCTGTACTGTTCTATGTTCTATGTTCTAAGGCATATGGCATGCTTGCCTTCATTGGCCGGGGCATTGAGTACAAAAATTGGCAAGTCATGTTGCAGCTGTACAGAACCTTAGTTAGGCCACATTTGGAGGATAGTGTTCAATTGTGGTTGCCACACTACCAGAAGGACGTGGAAGCTTTGGAGAGTGTGCAGAAGAGATTTACCAGGATGTTGCCTGGTATGGAGGGCATTAGATATGAGGAGAGGATGAATAAACTTGGTTTGTTCTCACTGGAACGAAGGAGGTTGAGGGGCGACCTGATAGAGGTCTACAAAATTATGAGTGGCATAGACAGAGTGGATAGTCAGAGACTTTTTTCCAAGGTAGAGGGGTCAATTACTAGGGGGCATAGGTTTAAGGTGCGAGGGGCAATGTTTAGAGGAGATGTGCGAGGTGAGATTTTTACACAGAGGGTAGTGGGTGCCTGGAACTCGCTGCCAGAGGATGTGGTGGAAGCAGGGACGATAGTGACGTTTGAAGGGCATCTTGACAAATACATGAATAGGATGGGAATAGAGGGATACACACCCCGGAACAGTGGAAGATTTTAGTTTAGACGGGCAGCATGGTTGGCGCTGGGTTGGAGGGCCGAAGAGCTTGTTCCTGTGCTGTACTATTCTTTGTTCTTTGTTGTATGCAACGCTGCTGTGCAAGAATCATGGGTTTGAGCTAGTGGGAAGGATAGTGTATGCAAGAGTTGGAGGGAAGTGGGCTGGTCAAGGTGAGGGATCTGTATTTGGAGGAAGGGTTCGCCAGTCTGTAGGAGCGAAGGGAAAGGGTAGAGCTGCCGAGGGAGAGTGAGTTCATAGAATTTACAGTGCAGAAGGAGGTGGCCATTCGGCCCATCGAGTCTGCACCGGCCCTTCGAAAGAGCACCCGACCTGAGCCCACACCTCCACCCTATCCCTGTATCCCAGTAACCCCAACCAACCTTTTTGGACACTAAGGGCAATTTAGCATGGCCAATCCACCTAACCTGCAGTCTTTGGACAATGAGAGGAAGCCAGAGCATCCGGAGGAAACCCACGCAGACACGGGGAGAAAGTTAAAAATCCACACAGACAGTGAACCAAGCCGGGAATCGAAACTGGGACCCTGGAGCTGTGAAGCAACTGTGCTAACCACTGTGCTACCGTGTCCCCCCAGTTCAGGTATCTGCAGGTTAGGGACTTTGCGTGAAAGGTCTGGAGGGGGTTCCCTAGGTTGCCGGGATACACACTACTGGAATGACTGCTGCTTCCGGATGTGGAAGGGGAAGGAAGAATTAGTGATATGTCCAAGTGACTGGGAGAGCTGGGAGGCGAGCGGGTGGTGAAGATCAAGGAGAAATGAGAAGCGGAGTTGGGAAGGGAGGTCAATTGCGGAGTATAGCGTGCGGCACTGCGTAGAGTAAAGGGCCTCCTCTTGTGCATGGATGAGCCTGGTACAGTTTAAGGTGTTGCACAGGGTGGATATGAATTGGGCAGGAATGAGTGGGTTCTTTCAGGGGGTAGTAGATGAGTGTGAGAGGTGTGGGCGGGGGCCAGCGAGTCACGCGCTCATGTTTTGGGGTTGTGAAAAATTGGGAAGATTCTGGGCGGGCGTATTCGCGGTCTTAGCCAGGATAGCGGAGGAGGAGGTGGGCCCAGGCCCTTTGGTGGCGATATTTGGGTGTTCAGAGAAGCCAGTGCTCATGGAGAGGAGGAAGGCCGATGTCGTGGCCTTCGCCTCTCTGATTGCACGGTGGCAAATTTTGCTGGAGTGGCGGTCGGCATCGTCACCGGGGGTAGCGACTTGGTTGGGTGACCTGTACAACTTCCTGCGATTAGAGAAGATAAAGTATGAGTTAAGGGGCTCTTCAGGGGGTTTGAGGAAAGGTGGGGGATGTTCATGACCGTGTTTGAGGGGCTGTTTGTTGTGGGGGAGGTGAAAAAGGGGAAAAATCTGTACAGACGGTCTCGTTGGGTGTTGGGAAGTATGTTTCCCGGGGTGTTTATTCACTGGAGCCTGTTTTGATACATGTTTGCAATAAAATACATTTTTTTTTTAAAATCACAATTCTCCATTACCTCCACAGTGACGTCAATGCGTACTGAAACGCACGTACATTAAATCTGCTTGTATATCATTAACAGGGCTGACCCGGTATTCGCCGGAGCCTCTGTGATTCTCTGCCTCCGATGGGCTGAGTTCCCGATGGCGCGGTTCACTTGCGCTTTAAAAAAATCTGGAACAGGCACAAGGTTGATGAGGGAGAGAGAGAGAGGAGACAGGAGACAGAGAGGAGCGACTGTGGGCTGCCGGGCCGGACACTGGCTGGGCTGGCTGGGGTGGGGAGGCCCTGCCAGGGGTGGCGGACGAGTGGTGGTGATGGGAAGGACAGGCCGCATGGCCAGGGTGACACCCCCCCCCCCCCCCCCCCCCCCCCCGTCGGGACTGTGGCAGTGCTCAATGTCATGTATGAGGATGTTGGCAAGTACAAATTCACTTTTCTAAAGCTGTAATATTTACTTTAGAGTGATTGGTACAACCACACCTGAGTGGAGAATGTTGAATCCGTCACAATGTGGATTAAACATCATTTTCCAAATGTCAATGATGGAATGTGCTGTGTCCAGTTTCACATACAGCAGTGAGAGTCCGTGTGTGTCTCTACCTGATTGAAGGTTTCATGGTTAAATGTCGACAGGCAAGTTTTAAAATCGTGCAAGGAAGTTATTTTTCAGACAATGCTAACCCCAAATAATTTCACAGCTGAGGATGTGAGAAAGAACAAGTTGACATAACGAAAGCTGAACAATTCATTCTGGAGTAATTTACCCAACCGCACCTTATTTCATCACGATGACTGCGGGAATTAAAGCTCATTCTTTCAATTATCAGCCAAATGATGGAAGGGCTTGTGTACAGCATTGGTCTCCTTATCTTAGTGAAGAAGTAAACACACTGGGCGCGATTCTCCTCTTGCCGAAGCTGAAATCGAGTTCGCCGATCGGTCGGAGAATCCCTATTTGCCCCCTCCAAAACGGTGTATTCGCAGAGTTCACCGCACGCTGCTGGGAGGCCCTCAGGACGTCATCTGATGATCCCCCCCACCCCCGATGCACCGCCCCCAATGTGCCGAGTTCCCGACGGTGTGAAACACTTATCCTTTTTCCTGTGAACCCGGCATGGCAGCTGCAAACTGAGTCCAGCGCCGCCACAGTCGGGGGGGGGGGGAGACGTTCCACAGGCAGGGTGCGGTGCTTTGAAAGGGGCTGGGGGCACTTGTGGGGGTTGGTCTGGGGGGTTGCAAGTGGGTTACTGTGGGACAGTGTGTGGCAGTCCGGGTCCGCGAGCGGCCAGTGCCATGTTGCACGGCACGGCCGCTTCGGCCGCTTCAGCCGCTGCCGTGTGCAAGCGCGGCCACTGACCCAGCAATCCTACGGCCAGATCCACAGGTAAAGCCGGAGATCGACATTGTGTGCCTGCTAGCTCCCCACCAGACGGAGGATCGGTGCAGCTTTTGCGCCGTTTTTTCTGGCTTAAAACGCGGCATCAGCACTTAGTCTTCAAATCAGACACTCCCGCACACTGACTCTTACTGGGGTACGGGTTCCACACATACTGACTCTCACTGGGGTACGGGTTCCACACACACTGACTCTCACTGGGGTACGGGTTCCACACACACTGACTCTCACGGGGGTACGGGTTCCACACACACTGACTCTCACTGGGGTACGGGTTCCACACACACTGACTCTCACTGGGGTACGGGTTCCACACACACTGACTCTCACTGGGGTACAGGTTCCACACACACTGACTCTCACTGGGGTACGGGTTCCACACACACTGACTCTCACTGGGATACGGGTTCCACACACACTGACTCTCACTGGGGTACGGGTTCCACACACACTGACTCTCACTGGGGTACGGGTTCCACACACACTGACTCTCACTGGGGTACGGGTTCCACACACACTGACTCTCACTGGGGTACAGGTTCCACACACACTGACTCTCACTGGGATATGGGTTCCACACACACTGACTCTCACTGGGGTACAGGTTCCACACACACTGATTCTCACTGGGGATACGGGTTCCACACACACTGACTCTCACTGGGATACAGGTTCCACACACACTGACTCTCACTGGGTACGGGTTCCACACACACTGACTCTCACTGGGGTACGGGTTCCACACACACTGACTCTCACTGGGTACGGGTTCCACACACACTGACTCACTGGGGTACGGGTTCTACACGCACTGACTCTCACTGGGGTACGGGTTCCACACACACTGGCTCTCACTGGGGTACGGTTCCACACACACCGACTCTCACTGGGGTACGGGTTCCACATACACTGACTCTCACTGGGATACGGGTTCCACACACACACTGACTCTCACTGGGGTACGGGTTCCACACACACTGACTCTCACTGGGGTACGGGTTCCACACACACTGACTCTCACTGGGGTACGGGTTCCACACACACTGACTCTCACTGGGGTACTGGTTCCACACACACTGACTCTCACTGGGGTACGGGTTCCACACACACTGACTCTCACTGGGGTACGGGTTCCACACACACTGGGCTGGATTCTCCGTTTTTGAGTTGAAGTGCTGACGCAGTTGTGTTTTATGACTGGAAAAACAGCCCAACAGCTGCGCCAATTCAGCAACTCTAAATGGCTAGCACCATCGCCACGTGGAAAGCAAATGGTTCCATGCAAAACGGTGCCGGGTTCGTCTGGTTTTGTGATTGCCGCACATGAGGCTCACACACACAACCACCCCCATACACACCGTCCTCGTCAACAATATGTCCTGTATGTCCTCTCCTGCCATCACTGTTGGGAATGTTCTGGTCGCGGATGAGGCAGTCCTCAATGTAGTCAGTGACATCCTACTTTAGTTCCAGGCACCAACATAATGGTGGTCTGTCGTGGCCTCCACACCCTGGTGCCCGTGTCCATCATGGGATTGGTATATCAGCTGGTTTTGGTTCTGGGTAAGGACCACCTCATTCCCACCCTTTAACCGAATCCGTCCTGTGTGGTCTGCCCGTCCTCTCATGTTTCACAAGGGGCTGGGAATCGACGTTCAGGATCTGTCCCGGGGAACCATCTGTGCTTTGGGACTGAGCTAGGTTGGCTATGTTACTCTGGGAGACGTCAATCGCATTCATTGGCTCACCTCCGGGTGGCTGCCCGAGATGTCCGTTACGGGCACTAACCCTGGCTCGGGCTTCGGCCGTGCAGTTGCCGGGTGGAGAGGTGCGGTGATGGCTCTTCTCCTCAATGATGCCATAGGTGTGGCCTGTGGCTACCTATAGTTTGACAGATGTTACCCGTGCGCTGTGCTTACGTCCTCCCACCAAGTGTGCTCAACCGCCCCGGGCCTGTCTTGGTGCCTGATGAAGTCTGACCATATGTTCCAACCTCTCCCTTTGATATATCCCCGTACCACCGTCTCCCATATGGGACACCTCTCTGCTCCTGTTGTCCATGCCTCTACATCGCTACCTGTTGTCCGAGCTGCCATATTGACGTTAGGAGGTAGAGGGCCGATTGGACAGCGATACGGCTTGTGGCTGTGTTCGGCCCTAATCCCTCAGAGGCTGCACGCAAATCTGCCGGGTTGACCCGATCCTCCCTTGTTAGGTACGCATGTAATCAGTACACACTTCCGAAATCCGGTGATTTGGCCAATACGGAGTTCACACTTGTGGTTTATGTTTGATCTGTGAAGATTCCTCAAGAATAGGGACCTTTATTTTCCCTTCGATGAATTTGGGATACTGACCGTTACGTGGGTCGATTGCCTACCTAAGGCGGAATCTCCAAGATTGTCCTGTGGCATCTTTCGGGGCAACAATTGTAACTCCCAGCCGAATAGCAGCAGGGTCGCCTTCTGAACCGCAGTGTGGCTCCAACCCGTATACATTGGACAAATGACCACACAAGTTGTATAAAATAATACAAGTCCAATACACACACAGAGTTAATATTAGTCAATCACACACACAAGCAGATTGGACTCTAAACTAACACACAAGAAAGACCAACTTAACTTCCAGGTGACTGGCAAGTGTAGACAGATATGGCCTCAACTGGACTCCGTCATCCGGCAATGCTGGATGTCTGCCGCTGGTCGTTGGTGTCCCCGGCTCTCGTCCCTCTGTGGATGGTGTCGATGGTCCCCTCCTTGGCTGGTACATGTATCACTGTGGTCGTTGATGATCGAGTGAGCGGGTGGTGGGCTGCGCAGCACCTTTTATCACTTACAGGCTTTGCGTGCTTTTGGGCGGTTCCAGATAGACGTCCAATAGATCAATCAGGCCTCGATCACCCTGATCGATTGCAACCAATTGGGGGTGGATACCTCGATGGTGGGACGGTTCCCAGTCGGCCATGGCCGTTAGTGTCCGAGGCACGTTGGCCTTCCCAAATAAGGAAACCAACGCCACCAAGTCTGCCACTTATTGTTAGTTTCTACCTGGAGCCCATTGCCCTGGGATAGCCTTTCAATGGCCTTTTCCCTGTGTCAGTTTCTGCAAGGCCTTGGATATTTGCAAGTTGCAGCCTGTCTGTGTCTCTGTGTTGGCCAATTGCCCATCGATCTGTGCGGGTGGCCATTTTGGATGCCCACACCCCTCATACTCACCCCCTCACCGTGACCCCCCTCACTCTCGGCCTGTTATCCGCCAGTGCCCCCCGGTCCTGGTGCCCGCCCCTGCTGCCAGGGGCATTGTTGGCTGGCAGTGCTCTCACTGGGGCTGCCCTGGGTGGTCCCCCAGTGGGTGGCTGCCGGTTGGGTGGGGTGTTTAGTGCGGAGGGGGGAGGGGGCGCTGTGGCCGGGGGGGTGGGGTGCGGGGTGGGCGCACCATACGGCTTGTGCCACTGTGTAGAACCAGGGGCTGGGGTGGGTGGTCAGTGGGTGTTCAGCAAGATGGCAGTTGGGGCCTGGGCACTGCCGTCTGCTCTACCCCCCTCCCACCCTCCCCCTCTCCTACCCCGGTCCTGGCAGAGCCCCCCCCCCCACCCCACTCCCCGTCGCAGCCAGCACTGCCAGCAGCCCGCAGTCACTCCACATCAGTTGCTACCTCCTCTCTCTCGCTCAGCAGCCAGGACGCCAGGTTCATGATTTGTGAGATCACAAGACCCACGCCGTCGGGAACTCGGCCCATCAGAGGCGCTGAACCGTGGAGGCCCCGGAGTATCGGGTGACAGAGGCTGGGCAGCGAGCACCGCATTTACCTCATTTTGGGGGTGCCAGAGCATCCCGATTTGGCGGTCAAACCAGCGCCTACTGCGATTTCGACGTCGGCAAATGGAGAATCCAGCCTACTAACTCACTAGGGCATGGGATATGGTCCAATGTAATTCACAGTTTTTGGATCCTGTACCACAGTGAGATTAAGTGTGTGGAACCCGTACACCAGTGAAAGCAATGGCTGGGATTCTCCGTTGGTAAACTCCGAATACGCTAAATGCGATTGGGCGGAGAATCGGTTCCGATGCCAAATTCGAGGCAAGACATCCAATCGCAATTCTCCGTCACCTTGACAGTGGTGACAATGCGTACCGAGAGGCACATTCATTCATGTTATTCGCTGGGACCTCTGCGAGTTTCCGCCTCTGATGGGCTGAGTTCCCGATGGCGCGGTTCACTTGTGCTTTTAAAAATTGTGGAACCGGCATCGTGTATGATGAGGGAGAGAGAGAGAGGAGGTAGGACACAGAGAGGAGTGACTGTGGGCTGCCGGGCCAGACACTGGCTGGGCTGGCGGAGGTGGGGAGGCCCAGCCAGGCCGGGGGAGGGGGGGAGTGATGGAGGGAACATGCCGAGTGGCCTGGTTGGCCCCGCCCTCAGGACCGTGCAATGCCCAATGTCACATACGAGGATGTCAGCAAGTACAAATTCACTTTTCCAAAACTGACATATTTACAGTAGAATGATTGGTATGACTACACCTCAGTGGAGAATGTTGACTCTGTTGGAATGTGGATGAACATCTTTCTATTTTAAATAATTTTTATTCAAAAGGTTCATAAAATATCAACAACAAAAAGTAACAATTTTTTTTACAAAGAACAGAAAAAACAGTACCCCCCCCCCCCCCCCCGCGCATACACAAAGGCAGAGGTAAATTAACACCCGCCATTCGCACAAAACCTGCGCCCGCCCCTTCGACATCCCCCCCCCCCCCCCCCCCCCCCCCCGTGTATACATACAGAAAGAAATAAATCAACGCCCGCCATTAGCATAGAACAACTATGCCCGTCCCTTCGGTCCAAAACAACGAAACAACCCTCCCCCCCCCCCCACCCCCAGGCTGCTGCTGCTGCTGGCCTTTTCCTATCGTTCTGCCAGGAAATCCAGAAATGGCTGCCACCTCCTGAAAAACCCCTGCATTGATCCCCTTAGGGCAAGTTTCACCTTCTCTAATTTAATAAACCCTGCCATATTGTTGACCCAGGCCTCCACGTTTGGGGGCCTCGCATCCTTCCACTGAAGAAGAATCCTCCGCCGGGCTACTAGGGACGCAAAGGCCAGAATGCCGGCCTCTTTCGCCTCCTGCACTCCCGGCTCCACTGCAACCCCAAAAATTGCGAGCCCCCAGCCCGGATTGACCCTGGATCCTACCACCCTCGACACCGTCCTCGCTACGCCCTTCCAAAATTCCCCCAGCGCTGGGCATGCCCAGAACATATGGGCATGATTTGCTGAGCTCCCTGAGCACCTGGTACACCTGTCCTCACTCCCAAAGAACCGTCTCATCCTTGTCCCAGTCATGTGAGCCCTATGCAGCACCTTAAACTGTATGAGGCCAAGCCTCGCACAAGAAGAGGAGGAGTTCACCCTCCCCAGGGCGTCCGCCCACGTCCCCTCCTCTATCTCCTCACCCAGCTCCTCCTCCCATTTACCCTTCAGCTCCTCGACCGAGGCCTCATCCATCTCCTGCATCACCTGGTACGCTGCCGTGATCCTCCCCTCACCAACCCACACCCCCGAGAGCACCCAGTCCTGGATCCTACGCGGCGGTAGCAGAGGAAACTCCGCCATCTGCCGCCTGACAAACGCCCTCACCTGCATGTACCTAAAGGCGCTCCCCGGGGGAGCCCAAACTTCCTCTCCAGCTCATCCAGGCTCGCAAACTTCCCGTCTACAAACAGGTCCCTCAACCTCCTGATACCTGCACTGTGTCAACTCAGGAACCCGCCATCAATTCTCCCCAGGACAAACCGGTGGTTGCCCCGTATCGGGGCCCCCATCGAGGCCCCCACCTCCCCCCTGTGCCGTCTTCATTGACCCCAGATTTTGAGGGTAGCCGTCACCACCGGGCTCGTGGTATACCTCGTTGGAGGGAGCGGCAGCGGCGCCGTTACCAGCGCCTCTAGGCTCGTGCCCACACAGGACGCCATCTCCATCCTCTTCACTGCCCCCTCCCCCTCCATCACCCATTTACGCACCATCGCTGCATTGGCAGCCCAATAGTACCCACAGAGGTTGGGCAGCGCCAGCCTCCCCCGTCCCTGCCCCGCTCCAAGAACACCCTTCTCACCCTCGGGGTCCCGTGTGCCCACACAAACACCGTAATGCTCTTGTTAACCTGCCTCCAAAAGGCCTTCGGGATAAGGATTGGGAGGCACGGAAACAGGAACAGAAATCTCGGGAGCACCGTCATTTTGACTGACTGTACCCTACCCACCAGAGACAGCGGCAGCATGTCCCACCTCTTAAACCCCTTCTCCATTTGCTCCACCAATCTTGTGAGGTTAAGCTTGTGCAAGGCCCCCCAACTCCTGGCCACCTGAACCCCCAAGTACCTGAAGCTCCTCCCCGCCCTTTTCAGTGGGAGCCTGCCAATCCCCTCCCTCCTGATCCCCTGGGTGTACCACAAACAGCTCGCTCTTCCCCAAGTTGAGCTTGTATCCTGAGAAATCTCCAAATTCCCAGAGAATCCCCATCACCTCTGACATTCCCCCCAACGGGTCCGCCACATACAACAATAGGTCATCCGCATAGAGCGACACTCGGTGCTCCTCCCCACCCCGGACCAGCCACTCCAATTCCCCGACTCCCTCAGCGCCATAGCCAGGGGTTCAATTGCCAGCGCAAAGAGCAGAGGGGACAAGGGACACCCCTGCCTCGCCCCTCGGAATAGCCGAAAATACTCCGACCTCCTCCTATTCGTGGCCACGCTCGCCATCGGGGCCTCATACAACAGCCTCGCCCAACTAACAAACCCCTCCCCAAACCTGAACCTTTCCAACTCCTCCCACAAGTACCCCAACTCAACCCTATCAAAGACCTTCTCCGCGTCCAGCACCACCACAATCTCCGCCTCCCCTTCTACCGCCGGCATCATTATAACGTTCAAGAGCCTCCTTATGTTGGTGTTCAGCTGCTTCCCCTTCACAGTCCTCTATCCTCGCGGCTAATATCTTTGCCAACAGCTTGGCGTCCACATTCAAAAGTGAGATCGGCCTGTATGACCCACACTGCAGGGGATCCTGGTCCCGCTTAAGAATCAGGGAGATCAGCGCCCGAGACATCGTCGGGGGCAAAGCCCCCCCTTCCCTTGCCTCGTTAAAGGTCCTAACCAACAGGGGACCCAACAGGTGTGCATACGCCTTGTAAAATTCAGCCGGGAACCCATCTAACCCCGGCACCTTCCCCGACTGCTTGCTCCCTATCCCTTTGACCAGCTCCTCCAGCTCAACCGGCGCCCCCAGTCCCTCCACCTGTCCCTCCTCCACCCTCGGGAATCTCAGCCTGTCCAAAAAGCGCCCCATCCCCCCCTCCTCCGCCGGGGGTTCGGACCGATACAGTTTCTCATAAAAGTCCCTGAAGACCCCATTAATGTCTACCCCTCTTCGCACCACATTGCCTCCCCTATCCTTAACTCCACCGATCTCCCTAGCCGCATCCCGCTTACGGAGCTGGTGTGCCAGCATCCTGCTCGCCTTCTCCCCATATTCATACACCGCATCCTGTGCCTTCCTCCACTGAGCTTCCGCCTTTCTGGTGATCAACAAGTCAAACTCAGCCTGGAGGCTGCGCCGCTCCCTCAGCAATCTCTCCCTGTGAACTCCCCCCTAACCACCGCCTTCAGCGCCTCCCAGACCGTCCCCACTCAGACCTCCCCATTGTCATTGGCCTCCAGGTACCTCTCGATACATTATCGAACCCATCTCCCCACCTCCTCGTCCGCCAGCAGCCCCATCTCCAAGCGCCAAAGCGGGCGCTGGTCTCTCTCCTCCCCAAGCTCGAGGTCCACCCAGTGCGGGGCATGGTCAGAAATGGCTATCGCCGAATACTCAGCATCCTCCACCCTCGCAATCAGCGCCCTACTCATAATGAAGAAGTCGATCCGGGAATAGGCCTTATGCACATGGGAGAAGTATGAAAATTCCCTGGCCCTCGGCCTCACAAACCTCCATGGATCCACCCCTCCCATCTGGTCCATAAACCCCCTCAACACCTTAGCCGCCGCAGGCCTCCTACCCGTCCTGGAACTGGATCGATCGAGTGGCGGATCCAGCACCGTGTTGAAATCCCCCCCCATTATCAGACCCCCCCCCGCCTCCAAATCTGGAATCCGGCCCAACATGCGCCGCATGAAACCCGCATCGTCCCAATTCGGGGCTTATACATTAACCAGCACCACCCGCACACCTTGCAGCTTGCCGCTCACCATCACATACCTCCCGCCACTGTCTGCCACCACATTCAACGCCTCAAACGACACCCTCTTCCCCACCAGGATCGCCACCCCCCGATTTTTTGCATCCAGTCCCGAATGAAACACTTGGCTCACCCATCCCTTCCTCAATCTAACCTGATCCACCACCTTCAGGTGCGTCTCCTGAAGCATGGCCACATCCGCCTTCAGCCCCTTCAGGTGCGCAAACACTCGGGCCCGTTTGACCGGCCCATTCAGTCCCCTCACATTCCAGGTGATCAGCCGGAGCAGGCCTCCTACCCCCCTCCCCTGTCGACTAGCCATCAACCTTCCGCAATCCGCCACGTGCCCGTGCCCCCCGCTCAGCCCGTTCCCCACAGCGACAGATCCCCATCCCAGCCCCCTCTACATGCTCCGGCTCTGTCTTGGCCAGTCCAGCAGCAATGCGGTACCCCCCCTCTTCCCCCCTCCCCAAACCCACCCACACACCCCCCCCCCGCCCCCAAGCTAGGGCCCCCACTAGCTGCGTAACCCCTTCCATTGTACTTCCGTAAGTCAGCCGACTCCTGCTGACCCTGGCTGCTCCCGCCACCCCAATGAACCCCCCCCCCCAGTGCAACACAACAACCTCCCCAGTGCCGGTCCCGCCCACCGCTCCTCTAGCGCGGGAGAAAAGCCCGTGCTTCCATCCCAAGCCCCGCCCCAACCCAAAATGCGGGAAAAGATGGGCACATGACCCAACAGGACCGCGAACCCCACCCAAACTCTCAACCAGTGAACAAAATACAGACCCCAAACATGACAAAACACCCAAGTAAACAGATAACAGTCCCAAACAAGCAAAAAAAAAGCAGAACAGCAAAAAAAAAATCATCCAATAGAACCGATAAAGCGAAAGGATACCCAGGAGGGCAAAGCCTCCGGGCTGTATGCAGCATTCCCCAGACCTCAGTCCTCAGTTCAAGTCCAGCTTCTCTGCCTGAACAAAAGTCCAGGCCTCCTCCGGGGAGTCAAAATATAGCTGGCGATCTTTATACGTGACCAACAGGCGTGCCGGCTGTAACAAGCCAAACCTGACCCCCTTCTTGTGGAGCACTGCCTTCGCCCGGTTAAAGCCAGCCCTTCTCTTTGCCACCTCCGCACTCCAGTCCTGGTATATCCTGACCTCCGCATTCTCCCACTTGTTACTCCTCTCCTTCTTCGCTCAACACAGCACAAACTCGTGGTCGACAAAGCGGTGAAAACGGACCAGCACCGCCCGAGGTGGCTGGTTTGGCCTGGGTTTCCTCAGCAGCACCCGATGGGCGCCCTCCAGCTCCAGAGGCCCCTGGAACGACCTCGCACCCATTAGCGAGTTCAGCATCATGGCCACATTGGCCCCCAAATCCGAACCTTCCAGCCCCTCTGGGAGGCCCAGGATCCGCAGGTTCTTCCGACGGGCCCGGTTCTCCATCTCCTCCATCCTCGCTGACCACTTCTTATGGAGCGTCTCGTGCGACTCCACCATCACTGCCAGGCCCAGGAGTTCGTCTTCGCTCTCCAAGGCCTTTTGCCGAAGCTCTCGGATCTCCGCACCCTGAGCCGTCTGGGTCGCCATGAGCTTGTCCAGGGAGGCCTTAAACGGCTCTAGAATCTCTGCCTTCAGCTCCTTAAAGGAGCGCTGAAGCAGCTCCTGCTGCTGTCGCGCCCATTGTTGCCACGCTGCTGCTTTCCCGCCCGCCGCCATCTTGCTTCTTCTGCCTCGCTCATTTCTCTGCTCCAAGGCCGATTTTTTGACCGCTCCGCTCCTAGTCCAGGCCATCCACCAGCGAAAAATCTTAGAGAGAGTGTTCCCACACAGGGAAAAGTCCAACCAGTACTGCTACGGGCCCTTAAAAGAGCCTAAAAGACCGAAAAAAGCGGGAGCTACCGAACGTGCGGCTTAGCTCCGCATCACCGCAACCGGAAGTCGTGGATGAACATCTTAGGCTAGACTCTCCGTTTCTGAGACTAAGCGCTGACGCCTCTGGAACATCCAGTCCCAGCCACAGTGAAGGCGCAGGGAGACAGCCAGGGACTACAAGAGGGGATAATGGCCGACTTCCAGCACCTGCGGGTACAGGTAGATGAGGCCATCTGCGTGCCGGAGCAGGAGGTGGTGGCGGTTATGCATGCCACCCAGGCCGACACGGCACGGGTGCAGTGCGCGGTGAAGGCAATTGGGGGGGGTGTGGGGGGGTGGGGGAGGGGACAGAGTTGGATATGGGTCGTGGGGGGCCCTCAGGGGGTGGCTCCGCTCGCATCCCGCCCGGTCCCATGGAGTAGAAAGGGGGCCATCGGGCCCCCCGAGTGAGACTGCCTCCACTCCTGCTGTACCATCTGGGGAACCACTAAGGCGGAGTGTTAGGGCCCGTAAGGCCAGAAAGTTAGACACCAGTTAAATTGGCATGGGTGCAGGGCACAGTTTAGTCACAGGGCCTAGGGCACAGACTGTGTAGGTTTGTTCACAATAGACACCTGTTAACACCGTTGAAACCTGCCTCGGTGCTCTGATTGATGGGTGTGGGGGTGGGCCATGCTCTCCCCCACCCCTACCCCGACCGTCCCCAGCACCGCCACCCCAGGGATTCGACGGGACCATGTGGTGGACTGGCCAGCTCGCAGGCAGGGATCACCCAGGTGGAAGGTGCTACGGTGCAGACATTGTCATACGATGTGGAGCACGGAGCTCATCGCAGAGCGGGCTGTCATCATCCTCCATCCCATGGACCAGACCCGCTGTCACTGCCAACCCAGTGCCCCCAGCTCGTCGTGCCGCAGATATGTGTCGTGGACGGGGTGCCCCTGACCAGCAATCCCCCATCCCCCCCTAATCGGTGAAACATGTCGCGACGAGGGTGTCCCGTGCGCGCTGGCACGGGCGATGGCATTGTGCGGCCTCCCGAATCTGCCCGGGCCCCATGTCCCGTTCATTGTCCCCCTTCCCCTCATTCTCCTCGTCGGTCGAGACCTGCCCTTCCTCCTCGTCTTTGATCCTCCAGGACATCGCCCCTCTGCTGGGTTATAATATGGAGGATGCAGCAGCTACCACAATGCGGATGGCCCTCCTTGCCTCGTACTGGAGGGCCCCTCTCGAGTGGTCCAGGCCCCTGAAGTGCATCTACAGTACTCCGAAGTACAGCTCAACCACACCCCTGGTCGATGTATGGGCGTCGTTGTAGCGGGTTTCTGTGTCAGTCAATGGCCTCCGTATGGGCACCAACAGCCACGAGCGCAAAGGGTAACCCCTGTCACCCAGCTGCCAGCCCTGAAGCTGGGGGTGCATGCCCCTCGAACATGTCGTGTATCACCGAGTGCGCCAAGATGAAGGAGTCATGCACACTGCCCGGGTATCAAGCGCAGACGTGCATGATACGCATCTGTTTGTCGCACACCAGCTGTATGTTCATGGAGTGGTAGCCCTTCCTTTTTATGTATAATGGCCTGTTATCCACAGGTGGCTGTAGGGCGACATGCATTTCGTTGATCACCCCACGGTGGCCGTCCTGGTGGGGTGCAGGGGGATCAGACTCGGGGGGGGGGGGGGGGGGGGGGGGCGTGCACAACGGGCAGACCCGCAATCAGGGGCTACCAATCGACAGCGCAGACGATCTGGGGGCCTACCTCCTTCCACGCGGGCCTGCTATATGGCTCTGCCATGTTGCGTGGCGCTGCCGCGGAACAGCCACCACGCGCATGCGCTGGTGCGGAAAGGTCCACCACACGCATGCACGGACCTGCGCTGGCAGTGCAAGGCCACGCATCGCCGCCAGAGCTACTCTCAGCACTCCGGCGCCGTGCTGTCACCCTATGGTTCACTGAATCGCTGGGCCAAGAGGCCCGTTGACAGCGGCGTGAAACACTCCAGTGTTTACGCTGCCATCCGTGATGGCACGGATGCACCTGTGCGCCGATGTCTGCAAAATCCCAGACAGATCTCCACTTGGCGGCTGGAACAAACCCGTGGCATTGACGTTCAGCGCAACCGTCACCTTGACGGTCATTGGGAGCGGATGTCCTCCTCCATACCCCTGTGGTGCCAGGAGTGCCATCATCGGGCAGATGTGTCGCACAGTCCCTCTGCTCATCTACAGTCTCCATCTGCATGCCCGGTCCGGCAGGTCCTCGAATGACAGGCGGTTGCGGTACACGCGGGGCCTCATGCGGTGCCTCCTTGGCACATCCTCCTCGGCCTGTCGGCCGGCCGGCCCTCCAGCCTCTGCAGCTGTCACCTGCCCCTTCTGCTGCCTGCCCTTCTGCTGCAGCCTCCACCTCCTCTCTGAGCGGCCTCCGATCACGCTGCCGCAGGGCTAGCATCGCAGGTTGATGTCCGAAAGCCATTCTCTGCAGGGGGTGAACGCCCAACATGTTAGCATGGCGCATACTCCCGTGCCCATCCAGGTTCTATGGGTTACATGGTGGCCCTGGTTGGCATTGAGGGCCCCACCCACGCATGCCCTCCACCGCCACCCCCGCACCACGGCCCTGTCGGTGCCCTGCTCCTGGTGCCCATCCCTGCCGCCAGGGGCACCATTGGCTGGCACTGCCCTTTCTGTGGGCTGCCATGGGTGTGGCACTGGGTGGTCCTCCAGTGGATGGCTGCCGGTTGGGTGCGGTGTGATGGTCGTGGCGGGGCTGGGGTGCGAGAGTGGGCGCACCCATACGGCTGGTGTCACTGTGTAGAACCAGAGGATGGAGTGGGTGGTCAACAAGATGGCTGCTGTAATGGCGGTCGGTGCCTGCGGCCCTGTGGGGGCACCCCGGCTGCTCGGCCTGTCCCACCCCTCCCCCTTCCCTCTCCCTGCCCTGGCAGGGCCCCCCCTCCCCCCCGCCCTCCCCACCGCACCCAGCACGGCCGGTGTCCGGACCGGCAGTCCACAGCCACTCCACACCATTTCCTACCTCCTCTCTCTCGCTCAGCAGCCAGGACGCCAGGTTCACGATTTTTATAATCACAAGTGAATGATGCCGTCGGGAAATCAGCCCATCGGAGGCGATGAATCACGGAGGCCCCGGAGAATCGTGTGTCAGGCCCGCTAACGATTTGCCGACTGCACTTTCAGGCCGCGCAGCGAGCGCAGCATTTCTGCCATTTTCGGGGGGGCCGCGACTTCGGCGCCGGCAGCTATTCTCCGCCAAATCACATTTCCCGATTCTGGCATCGGCAAACGGAGAATCCTGCTCCGTGTTTCCGAACGTCAATGATGGAATGTGCTGTGTCCAGTTTCACATACAGCAGTGAGAGTCTGTGTGTGTCTCTACCTGATTGAAGATTTCATGGTTAAATGTAGACAGGCTAGTTTTAAATCTTATAAGGAAGTTATTTTCCAGAAAAAGGACATGAACTCCAAATAATTTTACGTGTGAGGATGTGAGAAAAAAACAAATTGACATGACGAAAGCTGAACAATTCATTCCAGAGTAATTTACCCAACCGCACCTTAATTCATCACGATGACTGCGGGAATCTGAATTAGAGCTCATTCTTTCAATCATCAGCAAAATGATGGAAGGGCTTGTGTCCAGTATTGGTCTCCTTATCTTTGTGAAAAAGTAAACACACTGGGCGCGATTTTCCTCTTGCCGATGCTGAAATCGCGAAGCGCGATTGGGCGGAGAAGAGCCTCAAACGCCAAAACCAGGTTCAGCGCTGGCTGACGCCAAATCGGGATGTTCTGGCACGCCGCAAACAGCGTGACACATCTGCCATATGATTGCACACCTGGCACCGCTGGGGTATGGGGGAGGACACCGGCTCCAGGTGACAATCAAGGTGACCATCGTCCTGAACCTCTGAGCGATGGAGTCCTTCCAGAAACTGATTGGTAACCTGTCCGGGGTCTCACAGACCTCAGTGCACCAGTGATACCGCGCAATCGCAGAGGCCCTATATACCCAGAAGGAGCAATGCATCCATTTCCGTGTGGACCGCACCTGCCAGTATGCACTGGCAGCGGGGTTCACCAGCAGCGCCAGGATGCCCCGGGTCCAGGGAGTGATTGACAGGATGCATGTCGCCCTACGAGCACCTGCGGATTACAGGCCGCTCTACACGAACTGAAACGGGTTCCACTCGATGAATGTTCAGCTGGTCTGTGACCATCAGCTGCGCATCATACACCTTTGCGCCCGATACCCGGGCAGTCCCTGATTGCTTCAAAGTGGCTCACTCGGCGGTCGCTGACATGTTTGAGGGGTACCCCCCACTGGCTGAGCGGTTGGCTCCAGGGTGACAGGGGATACCCGCTGCGGTCGTGGCTGATGACACCTCTTCGTAGGCCACAGACTGACGCAGATCACCCACTACAATGATGCCCATACAGCGGCCAGAAGTATGATCGAGTGGCGCTTCGGCATCCTGAAGATGCGCTTCACGTGCCGGGACCGCTCTGGAATGGCCCTCCAGCATAATGCTGAGAGGGCTGCCTGCATCGTGGCGGCCTGCTGCATCGTCCACAGCATCGCGCAGCAGAGGGGCAAAGTGCTGGAGGAGGATGAGGAGGAAGGACAGACCTCATCCGACAAGGAGGATGTGGGGGAGGGGAACGATGATGAGGACATGGGGCCCAGGCAGACAGAGGAGGCCGCATGACGTGTGCGCCAGGGCCAACAGGCACGGGACGCTCTGATCGCCAAAGGTTCACCGACTAGGAGGGATGGGGTGGAGTGGAGAGATGGCCAGGGGCACGAACACCACTTCCCAAACCCACACCCCCTCTCTCCCCACACCGCCAACCTGCCCGCTTGCACATCCCTCCGTTATACATACCTGCGGCGATATGAGCTGGGGTCCTGTGTTGCCAGCAACAGCGGGTCTGGTCCATGGGATAGAGGATGATGACAACCTGCTCTGCAATGAGCTCTGGTGCTCCACATCGTCGGACAATGTCTGACTCGTGCCCACAGTAGCACCTTCCACCTGGGTGGTCCCTGCATGCGAGTTGGCCAGTCCATCTCACGGTCCCGTTGAATCCCTGGCGTAGCGGTGCTGGGGACGGTTGGGGCACTGGGGGGAGGGGGGGCTGCAGGGAGCACGGTTCTCCCACAGGGCCTGCACTGGTTCCCCCCCCCCCCCCCCACCCTCAGCCAGCTCAGACCAGCCCACACTCACACACATCAGACAGAGCACTGAGGCAGGTTTTAATGGTGTTACCAGGTGGTTATTGCGTAGAAATACATACAGTCTGTGTGCTAGTCCCTATAATTAAACTGTGCCCTGTACCGGTGCCAACCTAACTGGTATCTAACTTTCTGGCCTTACGGGCCCTAACACTATGCCTAGATGGTTTCCCAGATGGTACAGCCGGAGTGGAGGCAGCCGTTGGCGTGCATCTCCTGGGGCAACCGGATGGGCCCTGTCGCTGCTCGGGTGTCTCAGGTGGCATGATGCCACCCTGTTCTGCCTGCTGCCCACCAGAGGCACCAGGGATAGGAGGGTGGGAGTTTGAGGTGCTGCAGTATTCCGGCACTTCCGCTCCGGGAATCACCGGCACGGGGCTCAGCATCTCCTCCTCTCTCGGGGTTCCCGATGGTCTCCGGCTTACTCCCGGGGGGTGTGAGGGGGGCCATACCCTGAGGCCCCCCCACCACCTGGCACTGCCAGCCCTAGAGGTCTCAACCAGGGTCCACACACTCGAGGCCATGGAGCACAGGGAGTGGACTATCTCCATGTTGGACTGTGCCACTACCCTGAGGATCTGTGCCACATCAGCCAGTGACTGGGCCATGTCCCTTTGGGTCTGGGCCATGTCTCTCTGAGACTGGGCCACGTTCCTCTGGGACTGGGCCATGTCCCTCTGGAACTCGGCCAGGTCCCTCTGGAACTTACGGGCCCACTGGGAAGCAGTTCATAAGGAGGCAATGCAGATTGACCAGCTCTGGAACAAGGGATGGGAACTCATCAAGACTCACACCAAGAAGGCTGAGGAACTGTTTAAATCACAGCACGTTTTCCCTAGAATATGGAATTGGGGACTGAATACCAATATCCATCCATGGATACGTATCACATCACACATTGTTGTAATTCTGCGGCTGTTTATATTGCTCGTCTTTTTTATTATGCTCTGTGCCTCATTCGCTGCATTAGGGAATGGCAGAAAGACTGTCGCCCCTAGATAAACCGGAACTGTTACAGCTCTTACCTGTTGACCATTCCACACCTCGGCCAGACTCCAACAAGTTCAGTATGTCTATTTAATGGCCTATTCTTGGGCTAGCCAAGGGCCAAAAGGGGGGATTGAAGGGGGGTCCAGCAGTGAGAACTCTTAAAACTGAATAGTTAGCATGGCATTAGAGTAGTTTTACATAAGTTAGTTTATTAAGGATTGAGATTAATTATAGAAAGTGTACTGGGTAATCATTATTAACCATTAAATCTGTATTTTAGGACACAGCAGTGGCCACAATGTATGATGGGATTTAGGCTAGCTGACTTGCCCATGTTTTTGAGATACAGGAAACGTGTGATCAGCAAATTACTAGTAAAAGGAAGATTTTATCAGTGACCTCCGATATCCTCTGGAAGCGAAAAGGAAGTCACTTTTGATATCCTGTCCTTCTGAAACAATCCATGGAGTAAAGAGGATGCCAGTTCTGCCATCCTGTCCCTCACAAACAATGGGTGTGCAGGATGCTAAGATTGACGCATTTTGTAAACACAGCTAACAGGATGAGGTTCAGTCATGGGTTGATCGCAATTTTATTGGATATAGTTTAAACATGACAGCTTCAGGAATTGGATCGAGTCCAACTGGGGTGGGCTATTGATTTTTGGAAATTGTGTAATTGATGTGTTTTTATCGGTGTTCAGCAGATAGATCTTGGCAAACATCCAGATCTCATCTCCGTGTATACGAACGCAAGCTTGAGAAAATAAAACCGACTTATCGTTATTGTTGATGTGCCTGTTGCTCTGTGTACTGAGTTGAGCCACAGGGAAGGACCCCACGTGGAAGCTGACTCAATATACAGGTCTTAAAACCGCTCCTACACCTCCCAGTGCACACACTCACCCTCTGGTCGCAGGGATTCCCCCGAGGCTGGGGCCCATCCCCAGGGTGTTCGGATGTTGTCCTCCCACAATCCAAGCATCATGGTCTGATTGGGATGCTAGGCAATAACCCCCACATGCTACACGGCACGCCTACCCATAGGGATCCATTTGGGAGGTAAGTACTCACTTAACTACGATTGCCAATTCCCAATTGGCAAAGCCTTCAACCGCATGGCCAAAGGCGGTCGGTGAGGGTTATGGTCGGTGGGGCAGGTCGGCAGAGGCTGCAGTTGCAGCCGGAAGGGAGCACACAGTCAGGGGCTGGCTTGGCACACCTACAGGTGCAGGAGCATCCATCACCCGCCCCCTCATTCAATGGCGGTCCATCCCAACCCAATCTCAGCCTCCAGGGGCTCCCCTATCCCCCTCCAAGCACCAATGCAGCAGCACCAGTTCCCCCGGTTGCCCACTTCCTCGAGTCTCTGCAGCAGCCCTCCCAACAGGTTCACGTTTTTAAAAAGGAATATAAATTGTCGCCCGCATGATCACTCGCTAGTGAGGCCGTTCAATCACAGGAGGCCGTTCATTTGGGTGGAGATTATACAATCGTTAATTGTATGGAGATTTGCTTTAAGTGCTGATTATTGGTTTCTCGCCAAACTCCGGTGAGATCCTGATTTTGCCAATGGGAGTGGGTTGGTTAGATTGCAAACCGATTGATGCCCTGCGCGGCTCTCGACTTTGGCCTCTCCCGCAATTTAATGGCCTCATTACACTCTCACTTCAGCGCAAGTTGGCCACTAAATCCTGCCCATTGTATGTAAATAAGTGAAACCTCCAGAATGCATTTTAACAATTCTGCTCTTTCATGCCTTCCACACTGATTCTATCCATGTAAATGACCGCGATTCTCCCCAAAAAATTACTAAGTGTCATTTTGGGTGGGTTTGGCGGGGCGATTCCCATCGGGCGTTCGGCCATAAGCCAGACCAGTATTCACCCACATGCTTGGGGAGATCACTGAATCACCCCAGACTTAGAATTTTATCTGGAGTGAGGAAATAAAGAGGCCGGCAAGACTGGGTCCTCAGAGATCGGGGCCCCACTCAGTTAGTGGAATGAAGATGGGGCAGTGAGATTTGAGTCACTGTAGATTTGACTGTGAACAGAACAGCAACTTTCGAAAAAGGGGGCTGGATACTCTGTTTCAGGGACTATGTCCCCACGTCGTCATGAAAACTGTGGTCTTTTATGCCAGAAAAACTGGCCTCAAAAGGCCACGGATTTACAGCCCTGCAGGGGTCGAGGAAGGAGCCGTCGTGAAGCTCGCAGTTCCAGCTACAGTTATGGTCCCCCGCCAATCCGGGTCAGAGGGCGCACAGCGCACGGCAGCTGCCTCCAGCGGCCGCGCCGTGGTCCATGGTGGACTCAGATCGCGGAGCTGGACCGTGGAAATAGTGGCCCCGATGGGCCGCGCGTCCAACCTGCACTGCCTACTCAAAAATACCCCTGACCCGTATGAGGCCGCCCCTGCCCTCCGACCGGCCAGCCCCCGACCATGGTGGCCATGGACTGAGTCCGCAGCCACCATGCGAGTATCCCGAACAGCAGGACCATGAGTGGTCCACGTCGTTGGGACTTCGGCAGGTCGGGGGCAGAGAATAGCGGGGCGGGCCTCTGGCAATGGCTCCAGAGGGCGATACGTGTCGCGGCGCACTCCTCGAGTACGCCGCTTTTTTGGTGGCCAGAGAACCGAGGAACCGGCGCCGGTCCCGATTCTATGTGTGGAACTGGAGTCTCTGCCCCGCCGCCGGATGCGATTTCAGTGTTGGGGTGCAGAGAATCCAGCCTAGGCTGTCAAGTTCTGCAGTAGTCTGACACAGTCTAGAATCTGCAAGCTTTTCTTGACAGAACGATCTCTTTCTCTCTCTCTTCAATTAATATTGTAAAAAGAGCACTATTCAAGTGCACAGCAGCTAACCCTGTGTTTGCTAACTATTTAAAAGGAGCTTTTGACCTGTGGTGGGTTTTGCTTGACTGGAGATAAAGATGGCAGCATTTCAGAGATAGTGTTTTACTTTATTGTGAAGCAACTGGTAATTGAAAGCTACATATTTTGTGTTGGGAAAGGTAATTTAACACTGTGGTAATAATGACACTGTGATAAATTTTTGAAGTCGATCCCTCTTGCCAACCCAAACTTCTCCTCCAGCGCCCTCAAGCTAGGGAAGCTCCCTTCCTGGAACTGGTCCCGAATCCTCTCAATTCCTGTCCTTCGCCATACTCGAAACACCTCATCCAGGCTCCCTGGGGCAAACCGGTGGTTGTCACATATTGGGGACCAGACCGATGCTCCTACTGCCCCAACGTACCTCCTCCACTGACCCCAGATCCTCAAGGCCATCACCACCACGGGACTGGTGGAATATCTCGCCGGCGGGAACGGCAGAGGTGCCGTTATCAAACCCCCACAAGCTGGTGCCCCTATATGAGTATTGAAAACAAGGGTGGCAATGAGTCCAGAGGTGCCGATTTTTGGGGTGTCGGAAGAACCGGGAGTCAAGGAGGAGAAAGAGGCAGATGTTGTGGCCTTTGCCTCCCTGGCAGCCCGGAGAGAGATATTATTAGCTTGGAGGGACTCAAAGCCCCCAAAGTCGGAGGCATGGTTAACCGACATGGCTAGCTTTCTCGGCCTGGAGAAGATTAAGTTCACCTTGAGAGGCTCAGTGGCATGGTTCGCCCGGAGATGGCAACTATTCATCAACTTCTTTGCGGTGAATTAATCGTCAGCAGGGGGGAGGGGTGCAGGTGGGGGCCTAGGATTGTGTAGAATAGGGGGATAAATAGGCAGGTCTTGGAGGGACAGCTGTCAGTTTTTGCACTATGTTTATTGTTCTTTGTACACTGTTTTTATACTGTTCTTGCTTGTAATGCCAAAAATACCTCATTAAAATTGAGGTATGCCGACCTGGACACAGTCCTGCACGCCGTGGAGCAGAGGAGTGGGTCTCTGTACTCGGGATCCAGCAGCAGGACCCCCACGCAAAACCGTACTGCATATGTGGAGGGAGGTGGGCGAGGCCGTGAGCACCGATGGGACGACACCCAGGACAGGCGACCAGTGTCGCAAGAAGCTGAACGACCTACTCAGGGCAGCCAGGGTGAGGACCCAGCACTGTGCCCATAGCACTAACACCCCTACCCGCCACACATCTGACACGGCACCCCCCCCCCCCCCCCCCCCAGGAGGATGGTACAATGCTCGCCCTGACCCACATGGCCGCACCTATCCATGTCAGCCACATTGGCCGGGTGCCCTGTGCATCTGTGCCATCATAAACCCAATCGCTGGGCTGCGTGTGTCATGCGTCTAACAGCCGAACACTGCTGATGTTTTTGATTTGATTTGATTTATTATTGGCACATGTATTAGTATGCAGTGAAAAGTATTGTTTCTTGCAGGCTGTCCAAACAATGCATACCGTACATAGGGAAGGAAGGAGAGACTGCAGAATATAATGTTACAGTTACAGCTCGGGTGTAGAGAAAAGATCAACTCAATACGAGGTAGGTCCATTCAAAAGTCTGATGGCAGTAGGGAAGAAGCTGTTCTTGAGTTGGTTGATACGTGACCTCAAATCTTGGTTTGTGTGCTCCCCACAGGATAAGAACAGCCATAACCGCAGGGAGCGGGAGCAAACTGGAGGGGGTGCACCTGTGTTGCGCCCGCTCACCATGCATGAGCAGAGGGCACTGGACCTCGCTGGCAGACCTGAAGACTGTGAGGTTGCAAATGCCGTGATCGAGGGCACAACATCAAGTGAGACCCTCCTGTCTGGCCCCAGCCCCTCACCCCCATCCTCAATCCACCCCCTTACCCCATCCCCTCTCCCCTCCCCCTCACTCCACCCCTCAATCCACCGCTTCACCCTAACCCCTCACCCCAGCCCCTCACCCACCCATTCATTCCACTCCTCAATCCACCCCCTCACCCCAGCCCCTCACCCCAGCCCCTCACTCCACCCCCTCACTCCAGCCCCTCACCCCTCCCCCTCACTCCACCCCTCAATCCACCCCTTCACCCCAGCCCTCACCCCTTCCCCTCAATCCACCCCCTCACCCCAGCCCCTCACCCCCATCCGCCTGTTTAACCATACATGCTGTCTTGTGTCACAAGTGGTGCTGGCCCATCCGGCGCCCCCCGACCTCAGCCAGTGCCAGGGCCGGCGGCCCCCAGGGACACAGGCAACAACGGGGAGGGCAGCCATCACAGCAGGCCTGCGCCCGACACGGAGCCGCAGGACACAGGAACGCAGGGGATCAATACCCAGGGCATGGAGACACAGGACGCAGACACACAGAGGATGGGCACACTGATGCAACCATCAATTCAACCAGAGACACGAATTGGAGTAAACTGTGGCTTTAATCGGCTTGCAACGGAGCCTGCCTGCAACTATGCTGAACTGAAGGCGGACTCGACCTTCAGGGTTGCTAGGCTGCATATAGTGAGTGGGCTCCTGAGGTTACACTGGAAATCCAGTCCTAGGAGGAGCGGGGCGCAGAGGTCTGGGAGCACATACAATTTGAAATTCGTATAATTGGCGCCCTGTATCATTAGAGTCGCTGAGGAGCACCATTGCATTTGGACTGAGTGCGACCCCGAGGTGAGAGAGATTGTTTGCCGCGTTGGGAATCCCAGGAGCGAACAGCGCCTTACCAGGTCCGGGTACATGCCCACATGTCTGTCCTTGGCCTGCTGCAATGTTCCAGTGAAGCGCAACGCAAACTGGAGGAACAACATCTCATCTTTCAATTAGGCACGCTACAGCCTTCCGGCCTGAACATTGAATTCAACACCTTCAGATGATCAGCCCCACCTCGACCCATTTGCTTTCATTTTATTTTAACTGTCTTTGACCATTTCTTTCTTTCCTGCACCTTTCTCCTCTTTGCTTCCCCCTTCCCCTCCCCCCACACCTACAGTTCATCCTCTGATGGTAGTTTCCCTGCTGTTTGACCTGTCACATCTTTTGTCCTCTCTGCGGACTACCATTAACACTCTTTCCCCTTGGTTTCTGTGGCCATTAGCACCCGGTTTCCCTGGGTTTCTGTGGCTATGACTCATCTTTCATTCTCACTCCACAGTATAAATATTTCCCACTCTCTCTGTCTGTTAGCTTGACAAAGAGTCATCGGACTCGAAACGTTAGCTCTTTCCTCTCCCTACAGATGCTGCCAGACTTGCTGAGATTTTCCAGCATTTTCCCTTTCCCTTCGGCCCTCGATGTTCCGCGGACCTGTGAAACCAATCTAAAGCCCATCTACACTACTCCATTATCATCCATATGTTTATCCAATGACACTCGTGGGTCAAGTAACTATTTAGTTTGCAATAATTGGGAAAATAGCGAATGGGGATGTGGGGAGACATTTTCAACATGGTTGTGGGAGGTAGCTCGTGGGGGAGGGTGGGCAGAAGGGAGAGATGGTGGGAGAGGACTGTCGAATTAGAGGGTGGTTAGCGTTTCTTAGGATCTGGGAAACACTTGAAAAAATGCTTGGATCAGATTCCATTAGTGTTTTTAGAAGGCAATTGAACATGTATTTTGTGGGGGGCGGGGGGACTAATTTTAAAGGGCATAGGGAGTGGATGTGTCCAAATAAGGCCACTCACTCAAAGATCCAGCATTGGTTCGATGGGCTGAATTGCCTCCTTTTGTGTTGTGAGACTCGATGATTGCTGTGGTGCAAATTGGAAAATCAAGTTAAATTACCAATATCTAGAATTTCGGTATAAAGATAATTGCATTATTTCGCCTTTTACGTTGGGGTAGAGGAGAGCAGAGAGCTGAAGATCCCATTCCTCGTTCCCAGTTCTGTCCAACTCCACTGAAAAATCCCAACTGGAGGGATTTGTTGATTTGAGGAGTTGATGTTTGAGACCAGGATAAACATGCTGAGAAATAATAATGAACACACATTTAAACCTTTTCTCCGTTCCTGTCTCCCTGTTCAAAGTGTTGTGCAGTCACCAATATCAACAATGAGAAACAAACAACAAAAGCAAATATTGGCTTGAAATGTCAAACCCTAATACAATTCATCAGTGTGCGTGCGAAGTCACCTGAAAGAAATACAATAAGTTTATTTAGTGCAGCGTACGGTTCAGAACATTGCTGTGAAGGCAGACATGGGAGGCGGTGAGATTGTAACTTTACACTGTTACGGTGATTCCAGTCTCACATTTAAATTATTTTAATTCTCATTTCAGCTTACTCGACGGAGGGTGATGCTCATGGACTATCTTTTAGCAAAAGGTAGGCGGCTTTGATCCCGAAATGTTTCTAGACCAGTCAGACCGATGTAAATAATTGTTCAAAACATAAACTTTGACATTTTTTTTTAAATTTAAAGTACCCAATTCTTTTTTTGCAATTAAGGGAATTTAGCCCTACCCCCTTTCGGGTGAATTGGCCCTAATTCACCTACCCCGCATTTCTTTTTGGGTTGTGGGAGTGAGACCCACGCAGAAACGGGGTGAATGTGCAAACGCCACACTGACAGTGACCCGGGGCCGCAATCGAACCCGGCACCTCGGCGCCGTGAGGCAGCAGTGCTAACCACTGTGCCACCGTGCAGCCCTAAAACCATGGCATCTTGCTCTTTCTCTCGTCCTGTTTTTTTTAACCTCGCTGCGAGTTTCATGAAATCTCTTCAGAGCAAATTGTGGAACTACAACCCTCCCAAAGCATGTGGGGAGTCTGTAAATATCCTACTGTTCGGCTTGTTGAGTGCTGGTAAATCAGCCACCATTAATACAATCCTCTCAGCTCTGGATCCAGAACGATAAACTGTGTCCCAACTGGATTGAGTCCCAACTCTCTCACACCCGAGGTAATCGCCCATTCTGTTGTTTTATTGAATAATTTCTATCACTATTAACATTGCTGGCAAGGCTGCTGTTGACCATCCCCGATAATCGCCCAAATGCTGTGCTAAACCATTGCAGAATGCAATTAAGGATTAATAACATCAGTGTGGGATCAGAGTCACATATGGGCTCAGGGTGGGAACAAGGTGTTTCTTTCCCTCAAGGGCATTTGGTAATCAGTTGTGTTTTAATGACAGCTTCATAATCAACCATTCTAATGCCAACGTATTATTTCCAAACTGCGTTTAAACTGAATTGATCATGATGAGACTTGCAGTACGTGATCTGGATCATTAATCCAGTAGCATAGTCACTAAACTACCATCTCCCTAAAACTATTTGACGTTTTCTTTATTATTTAATAGCTCAGATCCTCCATTAAAAGACAATACAGTTTTGGGAGCCAGCTGGTTGCATTGCAATAGATGACATAAAGCATGGAAAGAAAGTGTTAATGATGATCCTGGAAGGCAGGGTGCCAAAACAAACCAACACGAGCTTCCTCAATTGTTTTCCACTTTCAAGGTCTATTTTTGACTGGTTTTCATTAAACTCACAACGCTGTTTGAAGGAATAATATTCACAGGGAACATTTTCCTCGATGTCAGTTGTGAATCAAGGGGTAGTGTTGTCATCTCTGAGTCTCCATGTCATGGTCTGAGTGCCCACTCCATCGACCTGAGCACATAATCTAGGCTAATGCTCCCAATGCAGTACCGAGAGATTGTGACCTTATTGGGTGGCTGTCTAACAGGTGAGACATTAAACAATGGCCCTGTCTTCCCTCGCACATTGACAGAAAGTAAACCACAGGGGTAATGCAGAAATAGAAAAATGTTTGAGAATAACGCAAAAGAGCAGAAGACTAAGAACATAGTGACCCATAACATCTGGTGTCCGGTGGGATGGGGGGTGGGGGGTGGTTGGTGAGGGGGACGACCCATGAGGCACCCCAGAAGATACTTTGGGGGAGATCCCTGGATTTTCCCATGCAAGGCATGAATTGCCTGGGAAGTTCAAAGTTCAGATGGGAAAATGCCCCGCATTGGGAATCCTCCGAAACCTGGATTCAAATTGGAGACTTCGGAAGGTTCTGTGGTCATCTAATCAGGACGTAGAGATGCCGGCGTTTGACTGGGATGAGAACAGTAAGAAGTCCTACAACACCAGGTTAAAGTCCAACAGGTTTGTTTCGAATCACTAGCTTTCGGAGCACTGCTCCTTCCTCAGGTGAATGAAGAGGTGAGTTCCAGAAACATTTCTATAGAAAAAGTTAAAAATGCAATACAATACTTTGAATGCGATCAGGGTCTATTTTTAAGACTGATTAAATTGGATATCCTAAATTAATGACCATTTTAAAATCAAACTGCAGTCAAACCTCAGACAGACTGTTGGAATTCAGACTTAGCCTAAGTCAACTACACAACCAACAGACAAGCTGCTAGAACATGTCTGGGCCTGTCCCATTCAATCACCCATCAAAGAAAGTTCCGCACACATGAGTACGGCCTCAGCCGGGACCTTGGATACATGTCGCATTACATTCACCCCCCACCATCTGGCCTGGGCTTGCAAAATCCTACCAACTGTCCTGGCTTGAGACAATTCACACCTCTTTAACCTGTGATTATCCCTCGCTCCAGTTGCTCCATCTGGACCTGTAAAGACTTAAGTACCTGCAAAGACTCGCATTCATAGTATCATCTTGCATCACTGACTTTGTCCATATATGTGTTTCTAGAACCCACCTCCTCATTCATTTGAGGAAGGAGCTGCGCTCCGAAGGCTTTTCCAAACAAACCTGTTGGAATTTAACCTCGTGTTGTAAGACTTCTTACTATGCCCATCAAAAATCCTGACACTCTATGGAAACCCAGCAGGAGATCATTGTACCCCATTGAAATGCACAGCTCTATTGTCAGTAGTCCAGACCGGGCCAGATTTTCTGTCACTCAGAGTTTCAGGTGTTACCTTATATGGGAACACGTTATGTGCAACCCACACCAACAGAGATGGGACATCTGGGGCGGGTTCAGGTGGCTTGTCAAATGGTCATCAACCGAACCATTGGTTGCTGAGACCCCGTCCTGAGACCTCATTGGCCGGAAGCCAGAGACGTTTCTGGAAAGGCGGGGAGAGAGAGGGATAAAGGTACGCATCTCAGACACACCAGCAGCAAAGACTCAATGTGTGAGGTGACCTTGACCAGACCAGAAGGAAGCAAGAGACCGCCAGTGAGAATCACCTTCGTGAAGAGGGGCCAGAGGAATTCCAGTGATCAGATCCATAGCCTATCAAGCCATCTTTACAGATAGTATACACTGATCTTGGGTACCTCTCATATTTTGTAGGTAATATAAGGGTTAATTGTGTTTTTAAAAATAAATTTAGAGTACCCAATTATTTTTTTTCCAATGAAGGGGCAATTTAGTGTGGCCAATCCACCTAACCTGCACATCTTTGGGTTGTCCGGGTGAAATCCACACAGACACGGGGAGAATGTGCAAACTCCACACGGACAGTGATCCAGGGCCGGGATTTGAACCCGGATCATCAGCGCCGCAGTCCCAGCGCTATCCACTGCGCCACATGTCGCCCTGAGGGGTCATTGTGTTAATAAATATTGTTGAATTTTAAACTTGTTTCCTCGTAAATAAAGACACTCTCGGTAAAGCCTTTGAATAAATAAACGGGTCGAAAGTGCCTGAGGTTTTACAGGTACAACATTTCTCAGTCTCTTAGCTTTTTAAAATAAATCTAGAGTACCCAATTAATTTTTTTCCCATTAAGAGGCAATTTAGCCAATCTACCTCCCCTGCACATCTTTGGGTTGTGGGGGCGAAACCCACGCAAACTCCAGACAGACAGTGACCCAGAGCCGGGATTGAACCTGGGACCTCGGCGCCATGAGACAGCAGTGCTAACCCACTGCGCCACCGTACTGCCCTCACACTCTCCCAGTTGAATAATTACTCAGGAAATGTTGAAACTACTGCTTACCCCACTCCTGAAACCAGCACTGGATCTCACAATCAACCCCCCACCACCCCAAATAATTCCTGACTCTCAAAATCCCGCCACTGCCCCTGACCTAACCCCCACCTCACCACTCCACCCACCCCACACACCCCCTCCACCTCAACCCCCAGGCCATCCCAACCCCCCAACGCACCACACAAACCCCGGATCCATGCAAACCATGATCCCATCCCCAACATCCAACTATGTTTGTCAGGTTGTGGAATCAGTCATCACCTAATGCTGATTTGCTACCAAATCTGATACATTGGGCCTCACAGCTCCTGCTAATGTCCTCTTTTCAACAAGCTCATTTGAATGTTTGTTCAACTCACAAAGGATCAGACCCCACTCCCTCACCCCCAGCGTGTTGCATTTAAATGGACCAGAGCTGGACTGTCAGCTGAGGTGTGTTTCACTTTCTTTCGTTGCTGTAGATTCATGAAATTATTGGCCCAAATCTTCCATTCTCCGGATAGTGAGAGATTGGATACAACGCAAAGGAAGGAGGTCTTTTGGATATCCCAACACAAGGATTCCCGGAAATTTGAACTTCTAATGGGCAATTTCCCATCTCCCAGGATCGTCTGAAAAGTCAATAACTCTCTGAGTTCAAGTCAGAGACTTTAGAGCGTTCCTGCTTTCTTACTTGGATAGTTAGCCAGGACATGTAATAAAAAATCCATGTCTAACTCCAAGGTAAAAATACAATTGAACCCTTCCCCAGTTCCATACTGATCTCACCAACTCTCCTCCTGACCCTCTGATCCCACCCCCATCATCCAACAGCCCCGAATACTCCCGACCACCCAAATCCTCTGACTCCCCTTAGACCCTCCAACTTTCCATCTATATGACCTGACCTCCCCACTGTACCAACCCTACCACTGCCACCCTACCCACTTCACACTCTACCACCCTGCTAGCTTTATTGATTCTTTAAAAGGATGTGAATATCGCTGGTAAGGCGAGAATTTATTGCAAAAAAACTGCCCAGTCAAAGCGTCATGGAGGGTTTGCAAACTTCAAAGCAATTTCGGGTAAAGTTGATGTTTAGTGGAAAAATTCCAAACAGCAGTTTGAATGATATATCTCAGCCTTAGACCTCGAAGCGGCCAGCGACCAGCGAAAAATAGCAATGTTCCTCACAATGGCTGGGTCGCAAGCCCCAGAGATTTTCAACTCACTCCGTTTTGAAAATGAGGATGACAAAAAAATATTAAGTAAAGTAATCAAAATGTTTGGCAAGCATTGCGAGCTTCAGATAAATGAAACCTTGAAAGATATATTTTCAAGCAAAGAGTCCAGAAAGCAGGTGAAACACTTGACTGCTTTATTGCAGATCTCAGGCTTAAAGTGCAGACCTGTAATTTTTCCATTTTATACGACTCACTTCTGCGCGATCAGATTGTATATGGAATTAAAAGCGAAAAGCTGCGTGAGAGATTACTGAGACAATCAAAGTTAACGTTAGAAGACACCATTAGTATATGTCGTGCAAGCGAACTGGTGAATAATCAGTATTCTGAACTGTTGGTCTGTGAAAGTGGCGCAAAAACGCACAGCGTGGCCGACGCCATTGATGCTGTGTCACACTTGGAAATACAGCATGCTCCAGACGGTGGCCATTTTGCGCATGATGTCACGAGTGTCATGATGTGCAAACATTGTGGTCACTCCCACCAAGTAAAAAAATGCCCAGCATTTGGTAAAACCTGTGCGAAGTGTCACAGACTGAATCACTTTGCTTCTCAGTGTAGGACGGGACCTACATCGCAGCAATTTAAGAAGATGGGTACTAGCGACATAGCTGCGTTTCTCAGGCTTGGGATATGGGGGAAGAGGGGATATGGGGGTAGGGGTGATATGGGGAAGGGGGATATGGGGGAAGGAGGGCTATGGGGGAAGGGGATATGGGGGAAGGAGGGATATGGGGGAAGGAGGGATGGGAAGGGGATATGGGGGAAGGGGGGAAGGGGGATATGGGAGAAGGGGGTATGTGGGAAGGGGGATATGGGGAAGGGGGATATGGGGAAGGGAGTAAAGGGGATATAGGGGAAGGGGGATATGGGAGAAGGGTTATGTGGGAAGGGAGATATGGGGAAGGGAGTAAAGGGGATATAGGGGAAGGGGGATATGGGGAGAGGGGGATATGGGGGAAGGGGGATATGGGGAAGGAGGGATATGGGGAAGGGAGTATGGGGGATATAGGGGAAGGGGAATATGGGGGAAGGGGGATGGGGAAGGGGGATATGGGGGAAGAGTGATATGGGGGAAGGGTGATATGGGGAAGGGGGATATGGGGGAAGGGGCATATGGGGGAAGGAAGTATGGGGGGATATAGGGGAATATGGGGGAAGGGGGGATAGGGGATATGGGGAAGGGGATATGGGGAAGGAGGGATATGGAGGGATATGGGAGAAGGGGGTATGGGGGAAGGGGGATATGGGGAAGGGGGATATGGGGAGGGGGGATAGGGGAGCCATGGGGGATATGGGGATGGGGGCAGGGGGGATATGGAGGAGGGGGGTATGGGGCAATATGGGGGAATGTGAAATATGGAGGAAGGCGAATATCAGGGAAGGGGGGATATGGGGAAGCGAGTAAAGGGGATATAGGGGAAGGGGGATATGGGGGAAGGGGGGATATGGGGGAAGGAGGGATATGGGGGAAGGGGATATGGGGGAAGGAGGGCTATGGGGGAAGGGGGATGGAGAAGGGGATATGGGGAAGGGGATATGGGGGAAGGGGGGGATGGGGAAGGGGATATGGGGGAAGGGGATATGGGGAAGGGGATATGGGGAAGGGGGGGATAGGGGAGCCATGGGGGATATGGGGATGGGGGCAGGGGGGATATGGAGGAGGGGGGTATGGGGCAATATGGGGAATGGGAAATATGGAGGAAGGGGAATATCAGGGAAGGGGGATATGGGGAAGCGAGTAAAGGGGATATAGGGGAAGGGGGATATGGGAGAAGGGGGTATGTGGGAAGGGTGATATGGGGAATGGGGCTATGGGGAAGAGAGTAAAGGGGATATAGGGGAAGGGGGATTGGATAGGTTAGGTGGGAAGGGGATAATGGGGGAAGGGGGATATGGGA